>NC_134687.1:79143909-79443909 GCF_050947455.1 Rhinoderma darwinii
TTGCAAGAAACTATTGGTTGCTGTTTCTTTCCGGTGTACCTTGGTACGAATTGTGCCTTCTTCTGTTTTTATAATTTTCAAATCCAGAAAAGACAATTCTTTTTCACTGATCTCACATGTGAACTTTAGCCCTACATCATTTGTATTGAGGGCTGCTACAAAACTATGGAACTCCTCTGCTGTAGAGTTCCAGAGAAGCAGCACGTCATCAATATATCTAATCCATAATCCAACGGATGAAGTCCATTTGGCAAAGTTGTCCCCAAAGACAATTGTCTCCTCCCACCAGCCAAGAAATAAATTTGCATAGGTGGGAGCAGCAGGGCTCCCCATTGCCGTGCCACATTGCTGATGAAAGATCTTGTCTTCAAATATATAAACGAGTTACTATTAAAAGGTATATTTTACTCAGTTGTCACTTCAGTGAACCTTCTAATTTTTTCATATTGTGGGAGCACAATTATATTTATATCAATTTATACAGTGAATTTATATTTAGTCCATACAGTTAATAATTTTATTATATCTGGGTATGGCAGCCTTTGCACTCTCTGATTTAAACACAGAAGGGTGGATGAGTGAGGCAAAAAGTGTCTTTTCTGAATGTGAACTGGTGTATACAGCACAGGGTGCATCTCTCAAATCTACCTTTAAAAACCTTAATAGATTGCATAAGGATTACACTAGAAGCTGGTGGGAGATTCAGAGTCTGGAAAACTATTTAAAAAACAATATAGTTCCCAGAGGCCTTAGGGTCCCCATTGTTCCAGCATCAAGATTAAAAACCACTAATATAAAAGAAAGGTGGGAACAGGAGATCACAGGGAGTTCACTTAGGCTGATGCAGATTTTAGTGGAGGAAGAGAAAGTCCAGTTTGACTCTATTAGTGCTGAGCTTAAAAAAGAAATTGAGGCAGCTAAGTCTTTGGTAGATACCCCTGGTTTTGATAAAAAAGACAAAATCCTTGAACAAACTCTAGAAAGGTTCACTAATCATTTAAAGGAACGTAAACACTTCCAATTCCAGAGAGACCTACAGGAATTTAGGGAGGAAAAAGCTTACGACTTTGTTAATACCCAACAACAGCAATATCAACAGACCAATAGGGGGCCGAGGGAATCTGACCCTTCCACATCAGAGAGTGAAACAACAGACTCTGAAAGAGTGGGCCCTTTCTTTGGTGGTAGTGGTGGGAAACAAAAATATAGGGGAGGAGCTAGAGGTAGAAATAGAGGCCGTGCTAGAGCCTCTTCTAATAGTGGCAATAATTTTTTAGCCAACAATCCCCCCATTTCCCGCTACATGCTGAGGGGACAAAAGGATTAGTGAAGGGAAGTAATATGGATAGGCTACAAATCATAAACCTATCTGAATACATTTTGAGTGCATCAGAGAGTACATTATTGGAAAAGGGACTTTCCTTTGTCCCCACAGTTAAATTTGACTCATTTTCTTGGATAAAGGATCTCAATTTATTTGCTCGCAAGCTCAAATGGATCAAATTCTTCAAACACCATAATAGAAAAAAATGCATGGAATTGGGGTTAGAAGAGTCTGATATGGAAGGCCTTGTGGCCTTAGAGGGGTTACTAGAGGAATCTGGTAGAACCCCAGGTCTAGGTCCTTTCACCAATCTAAAAATGAAGAGTAGAAAGTTGCCACCTATAGGAGACTTTACCAATGTGGATTTATTTGTGGAGATGGTGGGAGATGAGATCAAAAATCTTAGTCAGGATATTAGGGGCATAGATAACAACTTGTCTTGGTCCGAACGAGTAGCTCTGACCACTTTAGAGAAAAAACAAAATATTGTTCTAAAGGCATCTGATAAAGGTGGGAACATCGTGGTCATGAGTAGGGATGATTATAAAAAAATGTGTGAGGACATTTTACTCAACCCTGACTGTTACACCATTTTAAAGGACAACCCCACAGCACTATTCAAGAAAGAGTTGCTGGGCATTCTGAGTGATGCAAAGAGCAGATCTTTGATTAGTGCGAGTGAGTTTGGGTTCCTGTTCCCACAATTTCCCATCATGGCGTGTTTTTATAGCCTGCCCAAAATCCACAAAGGGTATCCCCCCTTACGTGGCAGACCCATTGTTTCAGGCATTAATAACTTAACTCAAAATGTGAGTACATATGTTGATCAGGTGTTGCGCCCTTTTGTCTTGAGTCTCACATCATATGTACGTGACACTATGGATGTCTTGAAACAGATTGACGGTATTTCTTTGGAGAAAGACACACTCCTGGCTAGCCTGGATGTTGAGGCGTTGTATTCATCCATACGTCACAAATTGGGTTATAAGGCGATCGAGTACTTCCTTGGATCAAGAGGCACTCAGTTTGCAGCCCATAACCATTTTGTTTTGCAGTTATTACAATTTGTTCTTGAAAAAAATATATTTATCTTTGAAGACAAGATCTTTCATCAGCAATGTGGCACGGCAATGGGGAGCCCTGCTGCTCCCACCTATGCAAATTTATTTCTTGGCTGGTGGGAGGAGACAATTGTCTTTGGGGACAACTTTGCCAAATGGACTTCATCCGTTGGATTATGGATTAGATATATTGATGACGTGCTGCTTCTCTGGAACTCTACAGCAGAGGAGTTCCATAGTTTTGTAGCAGCCCTCAATACAAATGATGTAGGGCTAAAGTTCACATGTGAACTCAGTGAAAAAGAATTGTCTTTTCTGGATTTGAAAATTATAAAAACAGAAGAAGGCACAATTCGTACCAAGGTACACCGGAAAGAAACAGCAACCAATAGTTTCTTGCAATGGAATAGTTGTCATCCTTATCCCCTCAAACGTGGCATTCCGAAAGGCCAATTTATGAGAGTACGTAGGAATTGTAGCTCTATGGGTGATTTTGAGTGCCAGGCCCAGGAACTCAAAACAAGATTGAAGGATAGAGGTTTCCCCAAGAGTGTAATCAGGAAGGCCTATGAGGGAGCAAGGGACGCAGACAGGCAATGTCTCCTGGTTCCTAAAAAACGTAAAGAAGAACAAGTTACGAGACTCATAGGCACCTATGATTCTAAACAAAATGATATTATGCAGATCCTGAAAAGGTACTGGCGTATTCTCAGTTCTGATATAGATTTGGTAGATCAGATCACACAGTGGCCTTCTGTCACGTATCGGAGAGGGAAAAACATTAGGGACAGAGTCATGCACAGTTGTTTTGACCCCATTACACCTAGGGGTACGTGGCTGGATAGACAAATACCAGGCACTTTTAGATGTGGTAGCTGTAAAGCTTGTGATTTCATTCTCAAAGGGAATAGCTTCACCAGTGTTGCAACACAGGAAAAATACAACATTCGGGATTTTGTCAATTGCAAAACAGCGGGGGTGGTTTACCTAATTACATGCCCATGCCCCCTAAATTATGTGGGCAAAACAGCACGACAATTTCGACGCCGGATAAGGGAGCATGTTGGAGATATTATCCATGTTAGGGACACCCCAATATCTAAGCATGTGCATGCTAAACACCAAGGCCATGCAGCATGTTTAAAGTTTCAAGCAATTGAACTCATTAGACCCCCAAAAAGAGGAGGTGACTGGGACAACCTAATTCTACGCAAAGAAGCCCAATGGATCCATAGACTGGCATGCATACAACCAGCGGGTTTAAACGAGCAGACTAATTATACGTGTTTTATTTAATATGCAATACCATTCCCCTTAAGGTGGCCAAATTTCACCTTGGGTTGCCTGTGTGGGTGGGTGGGTTCCATTTGCATAGTGCACTATGTTCGATATGGCCATATTGGCCAGCCAACATATAAAGAGATCTTTTGTCAGTTTTTTCAAATGGGAGGGACTCAGTAATCTTGTCCACCTAATATGTGTTTATTAACTTAAGAGTTGCTTTGTGAGGTAGTCCACTTGCGGTGGGTAACTGTCCCGCAAGACATACTTACAAAATAAATTATCGTTTTGCGCTTACCTTCCTCTTGCTTGGCAGTCAGGGCGACACGTCCTTGGCTTCTACTGCGCCTGCGCGTTCGGCATGATGCGGTCGATGATGACCCCTGGCTGTCAGCTGACGGCGGGGGGTCACATGGGCAGGTGTCACGAATCGAGAGGGTGTTGTGATTGGTCAGTTCATGTATCGCCGCCAAATACGAGGGGTGGAGTTTAGGTGTTTATAGTAACCCAGCGCCTGCAATGAAGTATGCCGTTGACATCGATACGTGCATCTTCCCGTGATGCACAGCAGAATATCTGCTGTTGAATATTATTATCGCTGGTGATGAGGCCAGAGTTACCAAGATACGTTCCCCTGAGGATGAGTATCTGAAACGCGTAGGGTCGTTTATTGTATATGGAATGTCTGCATAGGGGACAGTAACATTGTGTTACACCCAGCGCTAGGAGATCCGGTGATTTATTTCGGACACTGGTGCTTCTTTTGGGGATTGTACTATTGTTGTGCCCAGGATATATGCTGGTTCCAGACAAATATTGTTACAAACACTGAGATATATCTATCATAATACTCAGTGTTTTCTGTTTAATACATTTTTTAATTTTCACGGTGGGGCTCATTTCACAGTGGTGTGTTACCCCTATTTTTAAAACGAGTTACTATTAAAAGGTATATTTTACTCAGTTGTCACTTCAGTGAACCTTCTAATTTTTTCATATTGTGGGAGCACAATTATATTTATATCAATTTATACAGTGAATTTAGATAATTACTCTAATACCATTTAAACACAACTCTCGACAAATTGAAACCAACATAAACTCTTCATCATGACCAGTGATACAAAATTAACCAGAGCACAAATGGCAGCTAAGGTCTTTTCTAGAGAAATATATTCCAGCCACACAAACTAGACGGTCAGCATCAGCCATGATTAAGGACGCTTGCAGCGTCTGAAACGCGTAGGCTTTCTACATCACCGATATTTTTTCCTCACACTACCAGGATTTCACACTCTCTACCTAAGTCCTGATTTTTAATCAAATATTTTTTGTCCATTAAACTTGGAACTTCGTTCCATTTTATTCTACAATCCACGCTGGATCCAACCCTCCTTTCCTTCATTGTTGTCCATTTATCGTGTGCCGACACGAGGATCCGTGCAGGATGACCTGAGTCATATGTACATATAAGGTGAGCTGGAGGTCTCTCTCTCTATTTTTGAGTATAATGGTTACTCAGATGCCTCTATACAGTATAATGCCCCCTAATAAAGGACGCAGATACAGTTGACACCGGGACATACCACCGACCAGATAGCGGGACACCGCCCGGAATCCGGCACTGGCCTGCTGAACCCGGGAATGTTGGGAGGTATGGTTTTCTTATTGGGGCCTCCTCATTTCTGTAGTTGACAGTATTGGGATAGGGGTTAGTGTTACAGAGCCTTTCCCACATCTATACACTTGAATGGCGTTTCATTTACGCATCACCACAAAAATCCTTATTTCCCCATGGCATTCTACAGATTCCCTGCCATTCTCCGATAGGTTTCATTTGAAGTCTGTGCTGACTCATACCTTTCTTGGCAGAGGTGTTATGAGCCCACAGGAGACTACATAAAAAAAATAACTCTTTCTGTTGTTTCTTTTACAATATTATAGTTGTATAGTTTTCAGATTTTGTATTTGGTCTGTTGATTGTAAACTATTCTTTGTTTCCGTCTAAAAAATGATAGTGGCCCCTACACCAACCTTGATCCAGCCCTGTTTGTCGTTCACCAACTAATGGCGTCATATAGTCATAGATGTAAAAAGTATATGGAAGAGGTGAAACTGGTTCATTTAATGTATCGCTTGTCACAGTAAATGCTTGGTCAATGAAACTGGACTGGCCTGCAGAGCCCAAGTTTACGTTGTAAAACACCTATGGCATTTGTCCAAACTGCGAAAAAGTCATGGACTCAGTATGTGTGATAACTAATGTCCATGTTCTTGATACGGCCAAGGAATGTGTTTTTCTGGCCCCCATTGGGCACTTTAGTGCCACTTTACAGTTCTTTGAATTCCATTGCATTTCTGATTATCATTGTAGTGTACTTGAAACACCCTACATGATAACTGTGTTCCCTATTGCAATGACTTCTTCCGCTAAGGCACCACTCCTTGACAAAAGGCATGGATTTTCTCTCACCTAATGCTACATGTGTACTGCAGTGGATGAACTTACGACCATCAAATCAGTAAAAGCCTTTTGTGCTTCTTTATGGAATGGAATAGCAACCCGAAGCTATGCATCCACAACCTGACCGAATGATACCAAATTCAGGCTGTCTTACAGACAAGTCCCATCTACTATTAAGGCAATCCTAACAAAGTTAAAGATGAGTTTATATAGTTAGATTGACGTAATTTATACTAATATTTTACCTATCAGGGTATGTTCACACGCAAACGTAAAATACGTCTGAAATTACGGAGCTGTTTTCAGGCGAAAACAGCTCCGGAATTTCAGATGTTTTTGCAAGTGCACGTGTTTTTCGCAGCGTCCATTACGGACGTAATTGGAGCTGTTTTTCAATGGAGTCAATGAAAAACGGCTCCAATTACGTCCCAAGAAGTGACATGCATTTCTTTGACAGTGGTGCGTAAAAAAAAAGCCTGTATGCACACAACACCATAAGACCTATTGAATTCAATAGGCAGATGTTTGCTGACGGTTTGGAGCCGTTTTTTTCGGCCGTAATTCCAGGCAAAAAACGCCTGAATTATGTCCGTAAATAGGGCATGTGAACATACCCTTACTATTTCCCAATTCAACCCACATAGAACAAAAATTTCATTGCTCCATTACATTTTTGATCAAATGAAAATGCAGACTGGGGGCAAACAGTAATTAAATGGCCCAGCTGCAGACGCAACATGTGCAATGCGCCATCACTTTTATGATGGGCTGTAATTTTGTTTGTACCTGTACTAGAACACCTACAAAAGGACACTTGTTCAAATGAAATATTTTTTATCAAATCTGTTTTGCTTTGCAATATTTTCCTTTACCTTACATAATTAAAATATAATGCATCGCTGTTGGGCTTCCTTTTCTGTGGATTTCTACATTTATGTGAAAGTTTAGTGCTGCTAACCACATTTACACATTTTGTTAAATGAACCAAAACATGTACATGAATGAGTCTATGCATTTACAATTAATGCATCAGCATAGGGGACATGCTATAAATTCATTTTTCCTGGCAGAGGGATTGTAAAAGTAGCACTGCTACTAACTAATGAATTGATATAAAGACACTAGTTAGAACTTACTGTTTCTTTTAGGCACCTGAAACTTTGGAATAATTTGTAGGAACGTTTTAAGTCATTAAAATGGGCATAACTTTTTCCAGAGAAGGATTTAACTTAAATCATTTAAGGTCCTGATGTATTTTCTCTTTCCAAAATCCTTTTAAATTAGTAAAAAAAAATGGGTTGTATATACTTATAGTCATAATAATTCTGGAAACTGTAGAGTTCACAATTGTCCATTGATACATACAATAGTATGATCAACTTGTATTGCATAAATGGAGGAAAGCTATACCTAAAGTAACATTTACATGCACCACCTTTGTAAATGAACAAATTTGATTGTTATAGCATATTGCTAGGTTATGTAATAACATTGTGATTTGTTCCAACCTGATCCGGAGAACGAAGGGACCTAAGTACCTTCAGCTTTTTCCCCCCATAGCGGAGCTCCCATCCACGCATTGTGCAGTAAACGATGTTGAATGGGGCTGTAGTTGTAGTTACTTGCACAGCAAATGGATGAGAACACCACTATTTGCTATGTCATTATATTAATAATAAATAAATAATCTTGCAGTTTTCACTCTGGCCACTGAGCCTCACAATGGACTGACACTTCCTGTTCTGTGGAGATCACTTCTCAGCAGTCATCTCCTCATTATCACCACAGGCAAGATTACAAAGAAAGTAAATACCTTGATATAGATAACTAGATAATGTAGGATTCACCATTAACAATAGGTGATGGACACAGCTCCCCTCCTCCCCCTCCCTGCACAATGACCTCTGCACAGGTCATAAAGCATGCCTATAATACTCTCCCATAGAAATCAATGTGTCCCCTCCGGTTCACAGGTTCCTATGGTCCATGTGGCTCATGTAAAAAATATCTCTAAATGCTGTAACAGCAGCTCAGGCAACATGACTGCCCTATAATCATGTACAGAAAATGGATAAAAAAAATCTACAATCAAAAAATAAAATACAGATTAGAAAAAAAGATTATTTTTCACTATGTGGTTTTCATTAGGAAAAAAATATATAGGTGATGTATTACATTTAACTGTCGCTGCAGCCCCGTCATTCTGAGGATCTGTGGGGGTTACAGCAGACAAACATCACCGATTAGTAAGTGATGCTGATATGCCATCCCTTCTTGTGGTGGGAAATAAGATATGACTGCTTTATTTTAAAAGAAAAGACGGACTCTTAAGAAATAAAAATAATTACATCTATTTATATATTTTATTGCAAAGGTGGCCATATACATTAAATTATGTTGGCCGAACCCGAACCCACTGATTTCAGCAGGACTGGCCAATTATCTAATATGCAGTGGCGTAGCAATAGGGGTCGCAGTTGCGACCGGGCCCCTAAGCCTGGGGGGCCCACGGGCCCCCGTTGCCATACAGCATGCTTCCTAAATAAATCTTCTGTGCCGTGAAGCCGGCACTTCCTGGTTACGGTCACATGGTACACTTTGTGTATCATGTGACCGTGTTGTCACGTGACACGTCTTCCAGACAGAGCAGTGGAAGTCGGTGCGGAGGACTCCAGGTAAGCTGCAGTCTGTAATGTAATGTAATGTGTTGTGTTGTAATGTAATGCCTTGTAATGTATTGTGTTGTATTGTGCTGTTTGTGGTGGAGAGGGGGGGCATTAAATCACAGCCCCCCTCCTCTCTCCACCGCAAACTGCACAATACAGTATAGTAACACATGACTATGAGAGCGGGGCTGCGGCTGTGTAATACAGTCACTGCCCCGCTCCTGAGACATGACATGTGCGCGCCGTCAGGCTGATGCGATGCGGCCGGCGCTGCACTAATGATCTGCGGCACTGAAGACAGAACATGGCGGCTGCACTACAAAACACCCCCATGTTCTGTCCTCAGTGCCTGAACCTCCGCTCATTAGTGCAGCGCCGGCCGCATCTCCTCATACTGACCGCGCGCGCACTTCCTGTCAGGAGCAGGGCAATGGCTGCATTACACAGCCGCAGCCCCGCTGGCGGAGATCAGAGAAACCACTCATCTCCGCCGTTCTCCTGAATGCTGCGATCACAGCTGACTGCAGCATTCAGGGGAAAATGAGAAAGGGGGATGCCCCTTGGATCGCGTCACAGGGAATTCCTGTGACGCGATTGAGGGACATACCATATATGGGCAGACAGCCCAGGGTCCATTGAAGGCATATTTCCTGTTATTAAGGCATACTTAGGTATGTCCTAACAACTGCCTGTGTACTATCAGTACTCAGGCTAATGTACTGGCATATATCTGATATATGCCAGTATATTAAAGTTTAAAAATAAAGTAAAAACAAAGTAATTTTAAATAAATAAAAAAAATACACATACACCTTTTTTACAATAAACATTAAAATAAGTCTCAATACATAAAATATACATATAATCGGTACTGGCGCGGCCGTAATAACCTGCACAACGATTTTTTTGCATCATTTATGATGTGTACGCTGTAAAAAAATAAAATAAAAACTGCTTTCTATCACTTATTGTGGGGCACGAGGTGCGATGATGAATTTAACCTCCATGTGCCTCACATTAATAGTAATTAACCCCATCATGTACCTAACATATTAACCCATTATGACTGAGAAACATGATGGGGTTAATTACTATTAATGTGAGGCACATTCAAAATTCATCACACCACGTGCCTCACATTAGAAAACGAAAGAACTTTTTTTTTTAATTACTTTTGGCAAAGTAAACGAAGTATCGGTATCGTAGTGCAAATTTTGGTATCGTGACATCCCTACACTGTGGGTCGCGTCCCCCTGGGGGTTCGTGTGAAGACCTCCGCGGGGTCGCGAGTCACTCACCGAGGTCCCGGTTCCATTCAATCCTGGAGCAAGGAGCTGACATCTCCTTGATCCAGCATTCACTGTGCCCTGAGCGGCTCAACGCAGGCAGGCGGGATGTAGCGACATCATCGCGCCTGCCTGCGCTGAGTCACTCATAGCACAGACCGGAGGAGGCGAGGGATCCTCCACCGGATGTGGGAACGGGTATAGGTAAGTAATTATGCTATTTTTCTATTATGCACATATGGGGGCATTATACTGCATGGGGGCTGATATTGCGGGGGGGGGGGCATTATACTGCATGGGGGCTGATAAGATGTGGGGCATTATACTGCATGGGGGCTGATAAGATAGGGGGCATTATACTGCATGGGGGCTGATATGGGGGAATCATACTGATATGGGGAGCATTATACGGTATGGGGCTGTTATGGGTGGGCATTATGCATTATACATTATGGGGCATTATACTGTGTGGGGGCATTATACTATGGGGGCTGTTGGGCAAGGCGTCAGGGCATAGGCGCGTGCAGGGGTCTGATGATGATGGTGGTGTTGGGGAGTGGTAGGGGGGCCCAAGCTGATTTCTTGCACCCGGGCCCATGAGCCTTTAGCTACGCCCCTGCTAATTATTTTTTTTTTAGTTAAACAGTTAGTGTATAAGTGATTAAACATTGTTCTAATTTTTTTAATTTTTTCACGAGTCAGGAAATATTATAAATTAGATTCTAATTTATAACATTTCCCAGTGCTGGTCACTAGATGGAGCAATTCCCAAAATTGCAGCATTGGCATGTGGTAAAGCAACCACATTGCTTTATGCTGCAAAATTTGAGAAAACTCACTCGCTCTAGTGAGCTCACAGAATCCCCCCTCCTTTATCCTGGCTAGTGCCAGGAGAAAGGAGGGGATTGAACGGTCAAACCTCCTACACTGTGTGTCGCCATTTTTTGAGCTAACACACAGTGTAGTAGGTTTACATACAGTAGTAAACACACAGTAAAACACGTACATACACAGACCTAACTTACCTGCTCCTGCCACCGCCGCTCCCTCCGGTCCGTCCGGTCCGTCTGCTCCCTCCGCTCCAAGTGCACAAGTCCGGAAGCCGCGACTGGAAGTAGTAATCTTACTGTCCGGCCGTGGCTTCCGGTCCACAAGAAAATGGCGCCGGACGTCGCTCGGCCGAAGACCTTCAATTTGGACTGTGTGGGAGCGGCGCATGCGCCGTTCCCACACAGACGGCGTGCAGCATAGTGGATGGAACGGGCCCCGTTCACATTCACTATGGGGCTGTATGTGCCGTATTCCATGTCTGTATGTGACGCTAATCGACACATACAGAGATGGAAAAAAAAATGGCAGCCCCCATAGACAAGAAAAAGTGAAAAAATAAAAAAAAGTAAAACACAAACACACAAATAAATAATTTTTTTTTTAATAAAACACTAAAAGCAAATTGATATAAAAAAATATTTTTCCGCGACACTCGTCCTTTAGGAAACAGATGTCAGAGAAAAGAAGGATTGGACTTGTTGGATTTCAACATGTCTGATCCTTTTGTTTGCAAGGAGATAAGTCACTTCTAGAGGTGTCTGGCAACGGCTTACTCCTCCCTTTTAAGAACACATGCACGCTCGGGTCTGGAGGAATAGCTGTTGGCTAAATGAGCGTTCAACCAACAGCTAGCTAAAATGCATGGCCAGTTTAACATGGACTTATTTTGCCACTTGTTTGCCCATTAATCAATAACAAAAAACAAAAACGTAAAGAAAATAGTGATGTACATAAAAAAAATGTTTACAACTATATCTGCCCATGTTCTTTCATTTCCTACACCTTTACTATTGCTAAGGTCAATTTCAACTGCACAGAATGTAATGGTCATGTTATTAGAACTATGTCTCTGACACGTGAAAAGATGGTTCTGTATCACTTAATGTTGTGTTGTCTAAACTATGACAATGTAAAGATATGGAAAACTGGATCTCATACACATGTCCAGACATCATTGTGAGGAGTTGAGCTAAGAAAGTTGTAGACTAGTATGACGGCATTTCTCAATGTCTCATTTACACCCTATGTTTCCTGGCTGAGCCATCCTTCATACCTGTTGCCCATGTTTTCTTACTTCTGCAAACTTCGTAAAAACATTTTGAAGGAAACACAGAAGAAAAATAATGTAAAGTAGAAACGAAAAAAACCTCAAGAAATAAAATATGGGGTAGCTTTTTCATGGGCATTTTTTTATTCTTGCCTGAACTTTGTAGAGTTCTGGAGAAGACTTCTGTTGTCTGTTTATGTGGAGTACATGTTCATGATAGATTGCCAGTAACATATGGCTGCTGTCTAATTTTAGATGACACAAGCATAATTCCTTGTATAAACAGACAATGCTTGGTAACACCCAGACTCCTCGAAGGGTAAAGTCAATGTCTCTCATACACTCCAGAGAATGAACAGCTCTAATGAATCATTTTAATTAGGACAGACAAGTACACCTCTGTACACTCTACATAAATCAGACATACACAGTCAACCTAACCAGAATGCCATTAGCTAGAAGAGCATAGCAAGAGGGATGAGTGTTTTTTCTTGTACAGAAAAAAGATAGATGGCAGGCTAGAAGTATTCTAAAAAAATACTAGTTAGAGGATATGTTTTATAGGTGTTTAAGATGAACCTCTATTTTAATTTAACTCAATGCAGATTGCAATTATTTTCATATATAAGCCACTACTGCGCTAATAGGGCTACACATGTATTGTCTGTAATCTAAAAACCATTAGAAGCAAATTTTTCAGGCTTATGCAAGTGTAATGCGATAATGTTACCAAGAATGCCCATGATCAGTCAACTTTGGGAGATCTTAAAGATGCTATCCAGTTGACATAAAAAAATAACAAGAGTCTCTCGACAATGAGATCATGGTGTGGGGCGATGTCACTCATTGTCCTGGCTGATAGAGTAAGGTTATGTGCAGGTCCCATAGGGCATATAGATAGGGGTCTAAACTGGACAACCCCTTCAAATATACCATGTTGTGGACCTGTATTTATTTGTGTTCTCATGTTCTACTTTTTACTGTGTTCTTACTTTTACTTCTCTATGAGGGCTGCCATTTTTTTTTCATCTCTGTATGTGTCGATTAATGACACATACAGAGATGGAATACGGCACATACAACCCCATAGAGAATGCGAACGGGAGCCATTCCATTCTCAGAAGCGTACGCTGTCTGTGTGGGAACGGCGCACAGACCAAAACGAAACTCGTTCGTAGAGCGAAATCCGGCGCCATTTTCATGTTGACACAGCCGCTGACGGACAGTCAGATGACAACTTCCGGCCATATGTTCAGGCGCAAGGAATAGGAGCGTAGACTAGCGGAGGCGGCGGCGGCAGGTCATTTATTTTCGTGTATGTGATGTGTGTATTATGTTCGTGTGATACTGTCTGCTGAGCCCTGTATCTAATCCTCCCACACTGTGCAGTCGCTAAGAAAATGGCGGCACACAGTGTAGAAGGTTTGAAGATTCAAACACTTCCTTCTCCTGGCACTAGCCAGAAAAAGGGAGGGGGGATTGTGTGAGGACACTAGAGAGAGTGTATCCACCCCAAATTTGCAGCATAAATCAATGAGGTTGCTTTACCACATTGACCATGCTGCAATTTTGGGAACTGCTCCCTCTAGTGCCCAGCAAATGGAAATGTTATAAATTAGAATCTAATTTATAATATTTCCTGACTTGTGAAAAAAATAAAACAATCTGTAATCACTTAAATAATAATTGTTTAACTGAAAAAAAATAAATAAAATTCTAGCGACACATTCCCTTTAAGCAAAACTAGTGTTGTACAGGAACTGCTGAAGCTTGTCATGGGTGACACATAGATCTCCATAGACTCAAGTAGAGAATGCGTGTCACCAAGTCTAATTCACACTGCTGTTAAGCAACCAACCCAGTCTGATATATAGAGATAGAAGCAGCAAGAAAAATAACAGGTGAGAGACTGGAACATGGAATACCATAATGGGCCAGGAAGCGATGTTTATTCACACTCCCGACTTTGGTAAAGTTTGCTGTCAGTATGCTGTCATTCACAGCATGATCTCGCGAGATCACACTGTGCAGCGATTAAGTCCCACACAAACTTTACCGAAGTGTCGAGAGTGAGAATAGACATTGCGTCCTGGCTGGAAGCGATGTCTATTCACTCTCAAGACACTTCAGTAAAGTTAATGTGTGAGTATGTGTGAGTATGTGACTGCACATCATGATCTTGCAAGATCACGCTGTGCTGAGTACAAATGGACATGAATGGAGAGAAGTGTATGACGCTGATCGGTCAGCGTCATACACTTCTCTTTACACCGCCCACTTGGTCAAAAGTTAAAAAACGCCCAGTTAGCATTAATCTAAAATAGGTCATAACTTGCGCAAAAATGATCGTTTTTCAAAATAAAAGCCACTGTTGTTATCTACATTACAGCGCCGATCACATTATGTAGGAGATAGGGCAGTTATAATCTGGTGACAGAGCCTCTTTAACTTAAATGCAGTAATTCCAACCCTTTTTACCAAGGAGAATTAACTGAGCAAAGATTCTGTGGTAAACCAATAACTAACCCATCCCTACTGTAAAGACAATCATTTTTGCTGTTACTGTGCTCTTCAACCCTTGACTAGGTTCCAAGGATCACCATGGCTCTATTGAACTCTAATTGGAAAACACTACTTTAATGAGTCTCTACAGAGCTCATTCAAAGAAAAGAAACCATACCATGGATACAAGCTCTTCTGGAAAAGGCCAGATTGCCAACCTGCAAATAATATATTCTCAAATAACATTGTAAAGGATCTGCCAGACACAGCTTCTGTGTCGACGCCCGTGATTAATCAGTCTGCATCTGCTCCTAGGTCTGATAGAGTGACTCGATCTGCTACCACTCAGGCTGGTAAGCTGAGGAGTGGGAGAACCTATCACAGCCTGGCCAGACGGAGCTAGCTACCGCCCTCAGTCTATTTATACCTTCATTTCCTGCTTTTCCTTTGCTTGTGATTCTGTCTGCTGCTCCTGCTTGTACTATTGACCTCTGCTTCAATTTGACCCTGGCTTTACTGACTACTCTCCTACTCTGCGTTTGGTACCTCGCACACTCCTGGTTTGACTCGGCTCGTTCACTACACTTGTTGCTTACGGTGTTGCCGTGGGCAACGGCCCCTTTTCCCTTAGCTTCTGTGTACCCTCGTCTGTTGTCTGTCATGCACTTATTGAGCGTAGGGACCGTCGCCCAGTTGTACGCCGTCGCCTAGGACGGGCCGTGCAAGTAGGCAGGGACTGAGTGGCGGGTTAGGGCTCACCTGTCTGTCTCCCTACCCCGACATTACAAACATATTCTCAATTCAAGTACAGAGACCTAATAGACTTTCTGTCAGTGTATGATGGACAGCTCTAATACATTGAACTATTTAGGTAGTGTATTGTATTAGTATAGGGATTGGAGGTGCAGACCTTCAAGTTCCCTAGAGGGAAAAAATGTAATAAAAAGAGATCAAAAGTCGCTATTTACCCCAAAACGGTATAAAAAAACTACTGCCCATACTGCAAAAAACGTAGAATAAAGTTAATATATTATAGCATACGGTGAAAAGTGTAAAAAATGAAGAATAAAAACAAATGTCAAAATTGCTGGTTTTTGGTCACCTTGCTTGCCAAAAAAACAAATAAAAAGTGATCAAAAAGTTGCATGTACCCCAAAATAATACCAGTAAAACTACAGATTGTCCTGCAAACTATAAGCCCTCACACAGCTCCGTTGGCAAAAGAATAAAAAAGTTCTGACTCTCAGAATATGGCGACACAAAATGTGCAGTGTTCCAAAAATTCCAGCAAAAGCCCCAAACAGAACTATTACCAAGCAAAATCGCGCTCCAAAAAACAAATGGCGCTTCCTTATGAGACCTATGCTGTGTCCAAACATTGGTTTACTTCCTATCACGGTTCTCACCTGGTTTGTTTGTGGATCCTTGGTGTCGTCCGGAAGATGGTGCTAGTAACCCAGGGCAACGCTTGGCACAGCAGGTTTAGAGGCAGTCGGATGTATAGCCCAGAAGTCAGGACAGGCAGCAGCAGACGTCGTTACGGGTATCAATAGGTCAAGGCAGGCGGCAGGCAAGGATAGTCAAGTTCAGGCAGAGGTCAAAAACAGGAAATCAAGACAAAGGCCGAAGGCAAGTAAACAGGGAACCAGGGTACAGGGAAACTCACGGGGAACTTGGTTGAACAAGCAAGGATTGAGAGGAAGGAGGATCCTTAAATAGGAAATCTAGGAATTTTGGCATGCACTGGCCCTTTAAGAAGGAAAGAGTCAGCGTGCCCTCTAGTAGCTGCAGCCGCACATAGTGGATGACGGCCGTGGAGGGAGGTGAGAGATGCAGTTACCTGATGACGCCCAGAGCCTGCAGAGCATCCGGATCGGATAAGTGGAGCTTGGGACAAGCATGAGGAAATGGAGGGTGCAGAAACCAGAGCAGAGACCGTGGAACAGGCGGGGAACGGTGCGGCAGCCGTTACACTTCCACATATATGGCATTCCCATTCCCAGGAGAACCCGCTTAACAGTTTATGTGGTATTTGGCTTCAGTGGCACAAACTGGGCACAACATATTGTGCACTAAAATGGCATATCAGTATATAACGAAATAACACCTGAGGGGTTAAAATGTTCATTGCACCCCTTAAAATGCTTTAAGTGGTGTAGTTTCCAAAAATGGGGGTCACTACTTGGGAGTTTGTTCTACTATTTAAAGAGGCTCTGTCACCAGATTTTGCAACCCCTATCTGCTATTGCAGCAGATAGGCGCTGCAATGTAGATTACAGTAACGTTTTTATTTTTAAAAAACGAGCATTTTTGGCCAAGTTATGACCATTTTTGTAGTTATGCAAATGAGGCTTGCAAAAGTCCAAGTGGGCGTGTTTAAAGTAAAAGTACAAGTGGGCGTGTATTATGTGCGTACATCGGGGCGTTTTTACTACTTTTACTAGCTGGGCGTTCTGACGAGAAGTATCATCCACTTCTCTTCACAACGCCCAGCTTCTGGCAGATCACGCTGTGTCGTCACTCACAGGTCCTGCATCGTGTCAGACGAGCGAGGACACATCGGCACCAGAGGCTACAGTTGATTCTGCAGCAGCATCGGCATTTGCAGGTAAGTCGATGTAGCTACTTACCTGCAAACGCTGATGCTGCTGCAGAATCAACTGTAGCCTCTGGTGCCGATGTGTCCTCGCTCGTCTGACACGATGCAGGACTTGTGAGTGACGACACAGCGTGATCTCTCGAGAACACGGCTGTGTTTGCACTGTCAGAAGCTGGGCGTTGTGAAGAGAAGTGGATGATACTTCTCGTCAGAACGGCCAGCTAGTAAAAGTAGTAAAAACGCCCCGATGTACGCACATAATACACGCCCCGATGTACGCACATAATACACGCCCACTTGGACTTTTACTTTTAAACACACCCAGTTGGACTTTTGCAAGCCTCATTTGCATAAATACAAAAATGGTCATAACTTGGCCAAAAATGCTCGTTTTTTAAAAATAAAAACGTTACTGTAATCTACATTGCAGCGCCTATCTGCTGCAATAGCAGATTGGGGTTTCAAAATCTGGTGACAGAGCCTCTTTAACCTCAGAGCCCTAAAATTGTGGGTCAATTCTGTGAAAAGGCCTCAAATGCGCATGGTGCTTTTTCACTACTGAGCCCTGTCATATGTCCAGGCAAATAATAAATGCCTTGAGGGTTGTAGCTTCCAAAATGGGGTTTTCACTGTACTCTGGTACCTCAGGGGTTTTTAAAATGTGACATGGTGCCCGAACACCAATCTAGCAAAATCTGCCAAAAGTCGAATGGTGCTTCTTCCGATTTGAGCTCTGCCGTGTGCCCAAAAAGCAGTTTAGGGATAGATATGGGGTATTGCCATACTCGGATGCAATTGAGTAACAAATTGTGTGGTGTTTTTTCCCTTATTACCCCTTGTGAAAATAAAAAAATGGGAAGCAAAACTACTTATCTTTATAAAAAAATGTATTAATTTTTTAATGTCACTGCCTAATTCTAATAAAATCTATAAAACACCTGTGGGTAAAATTTCTCACTACACCCCTAGATGAATGCCCTGAGGGATGTAGTTTCCAAAATGGAGTAACTTTTAAGGGTTTTCCCCCGTTCCCAAAAACCAATCCAGCCAAATCTGGATGCCAAATAGCACTCCTGCCTTTCTGAGCCCTTTCTGAGCCCTGTCATGTGTCCAAACAGCAGTTTATTACCATTTATGGGGTATTGCCGTATTCGGGAAAAATTGCTTTTCAAATTTTGGGGTGCTTTTTCTCCTTTATTTCTTGTAAAAACTGAAAATTTTGACATTTTATTCATTTTTATTGCCTAATTCCACTAAATTCAGCAAAAAAAAACTGTGGGGTGAAAATGCTCACTATGCCCCTTTATAAATTCCTTGAGGTGTGTAGTTTTTTCTAAATGGGGTCACTTTTGGGGATTTCCACTGTTTTGGTCCCTCAGGGGCATTGCAATTGCGACATGGCACCCGAAAACCATTCCAGAAAAACTTGAGCTCCAAAAGCCAAATAGTGCTCCTTCCCTTCTGAGCCCTGCCGTGTGTCCAAACAGCAGGACTTTTTTGTTTTTTTTTACCGCATATGGGGTGTTGCCATACTCGGGAGAAATTGTTTTTCAAATGTTGGGTTGCTTTTTCTCCTTGTAAAAATTTAAAATTTGGATGTTTTATTGGAAAACATGACAATTTTCATTTTTACTGCCTAATTCCACTAAATACACTGTGGGGTCAAAATACTCACGATACCCCTCACTAAAGTCTTTCAAGGGTGTCGTTTGCCAAATGGTGTCTCTTTGGGGGTGTTTCAACTATTTTGACACCACAAAACCTCTTCAAATCTGACATGGTGCCTAAAATATATTCTAATAAAAAGGAGGCCTCGAAATCCCCTAGGTGCACCTTTGTTTCTGAGGCCTGTGTTTGAGTCCAGTAGCACACTAGGGCCACATATTTCAGGGATATTTCTAAAAACTCCAGATCAGTGCAATAAATATTGAGTTGCAATTCTCTGGTTGAACCTTCTGTGTTACAGAAGAAATGGATTTTCTGCAAAATAAAAATAAAAATGAATTTGTCAATTTCACCACCACTTTGTTTTAATTCCTGTGAAATACCTAAAGGGTAAGAAACTTTCTTAATGCTGTTTTGAATACTTTTAAGGGTGCAGTTTTTAAAATGGGGTGAGGTATTGGGATTTCTAATATATAGGGCCCATTAAAGACACTTCAGTACTGAACTGGTCCCTAAAAAAATAGGTTTTGGAAATTTTCTTGCATTTTCATCGAAACGGAGCCCTGACTGACACAAACGGAAACCATCACCTTTGATTTCAATGGTGACGGATCTGGTGCCAATGGTTTCAGTTTGTCTCAGTTGTGCACGGGTTCCGTCGTTTTGATGGAATCAATAGCGTAGTCGAACCCGAGGGAACCCCTGAAATCAATGGTGACGGAAACCTCTGGTTTCCATTTGTGTCAGTCAGGGCTCCGCTCCGACGGAGCGTCGGAACGGAGCCCTGACGCAGATGTGAACTAAGCCTTACAAGCAGATACATGTACATTTAGAAAAATGCTAATTTGTGCTAATTTTCTCTAAATTTTGGTGTTTTTCACAAATAAACACTGAATGTATCGACCAAATTTTACCACTAAGATAAACTACAATGTAGCACAAGAAAACAATCTCAGAATAGTTTGAAATAAATAAAAAGCATTCTAAAGTTATTACCACATAAAGTGACACGTTAGATTTGAAATAACTGGCCTGGTCCATAAGGCCAAAATAGGCTGTTCCCTCAAGGGGTTAACCAACACACAAAGGTGGCCAAATTAATTAGAGGTAGCCATTTGGCATTCAGGACAAGTAGTCAAAACATTTCTGGACTATACGTAATTTAAAACATTTTAATTATGTTAACAGAGCTTATACATTTGTAGTGTATACACAAAGGTTTATATAGTATTTATCCAATAAGTATACAGTTTTATTGTTTGCAAAACCTCCTTCATTCTTTGTATTGAAATTTAACACAAGTGGAATACTGATCTAATGTGCAAACAGTAGGAGAAAAATCTGGGGTCAGGTCAGGTAGAAAAGCCCCAGTGCCTAATCTACCTTAGAAATTCCTAGTGTTTATACAGTATGTACACTGCTATCTGTCACTGAGACTAATCTCTGCATGTATAAACAAACTCCATTTCACGACTTAATACTTTATGCTAAGAGCCATCATTTCTATTGTGTCAGAATATGTATACAGTAAAGTCTTGTGGAGCAAGTGTCTGCATACAAATTTCATACTCCAGTTCATAAAATTTTAAATCATGAAATTGGATACATTTTAATATGCTCCTAGATGTTTCTAATTGATGTCTCTACTAGCAAGTAGGGTGAGTAGACTCATGCATATAGACACGCAAATAATATCCTTAGAGTCTGCCCATCCACTTAATTTACTAGACATTTTCTATTAGGAGGCAAGGTATGGTATAAAGCTGCCACTTCCCCCTATGTGCAGTAGGGCAAGTTGTTGTTTGAAGTCATGATCTCATCTGTGTGGTCATCATTCTAGCAATTATTACTGAGAATTAAAATGTCAGGGTTAAATGTAATTATTTAATTAATTTAAATTAACCCCTAGAGATTTTCTTTAAAATTAGTGACCTTTTTCAAGATCTTTATGAAATACTTTGACTGATTTCATGAGTCACTTTCAGACTTGGCTCTTGAACAACCCTTGTATATGAAAGGGATTTTCTGGGCGCATAAAATGACTACCAGATAGTATAGATGACTTATCACTCTGGCAGGTCGTCAAAGGTGGGTACAGGTAGCAAAGAGCCCTTTTGCAAATAAAATATGTGGGTTCCTTGCTTTACAAAAAAACAACTGATCACTGTTAATCACTGATCACCACATTATGACCCATTATTGTTGTCAATTTTTTTTTAGTGGACTGCAATCCATTAGTAAGCTATTATAATAGTTGGTGCAGTTTCTTTACATGTAATTTGGTAGGCAGTAGGCTTTACTGTAATCATCTTAAAGAGGGTCTGTCACTAGTTTAGTAATGCCCAATCACCTAGCTAATCTAATAGGCGCTGTCACACATAGTGCTAGTGAAAATAGTGTCCCAAAAAGTTTATTATTTAAAATATTATGAGCTTTTTTCAAAATATGCAAATGAGCCTTTATTAGACAAGTGGGAGGTAAAAGCAGCTATTCTCCTGAGGTGGAGCTACCTCACAGCCTCTGACATCAGCATGAAGCTGCTTCACACAGTGTTAGAGACTGAGGCTGGAGGGAAGGGGGATCACTTCAAATAGCCATAGCTCCGGCTGTGGACCACCTAGAACAGCAGTTCATATGGAAGATGAGATTCTAATCTTTCATATGGCCCCAGGATCACAGTTCTAGCTGTGGAACAACCGGAGATATCACCGGTTGAAAACGTTTGTGCTCATGTGATAGGGTGTTCCTTTGAATAACATGTAATTCGATCGACGTTTGATAAAGACAGAGTGTATAAGGGGAAGTGTTTTATATATGTATATTGTTTTATATATATATATATATATATATATATATATATGTATATATATATATACATATATATGTGTGTGTGTATTTGTGTATATATATATATATATATATACATATGTGTACATTAAGTGTTTTATATATTTATGTCTCTATACATATATACATACATACATACATACATACATACATACAGTATATGTGTAAATATATATAAATAAATATATATTATTTTTATTATCCCACCAGACATAGGTCAAAACTCTCCAGTTAATGAGATAAGAGCTGGCTCCAGCCGGCTGCATTGTCTTGTTTATAATCTGGGAGGAGCAGAAGATTCCCTTATACTCCCTTGCCTCCTACCCTCGGGGGGGTGGGGGAGCCATAAACAGTGGACGCATTCCTGTGAGGCATTCCCACGTCACAGGAGGTTGCTACGGCCTGCCCCCCCCCCCCCGGGACATTCATGAGTTTGGTAGAGTGATGCCAAACAGAAGTGCATGGGCAGTGTCTAAATAATCCAGAGTCCTACGCTTCTCTATCAATTTCTGCTCCCACCGCCAACGAGGACCTCCCTCCCTGACCTGCTGCCTCCGGATCTCTGCACCGCTAAGTATCCTCCCCCTCTCCAAGTGCAGCAGCATCACTTAATTCTTTCTCTCTCCATATACAATGAGCACATTTGCCCTTGGTTAACCCTTAAAACCCCCCCTAGCCTTGTAACATTATTTAACCCCTACTTCCCTTGGGCATACCTACACTACCTACACATTAACCCCCTCACAAATACAGCAAAAGTTGTATTAACCCTACACTACACCTCAACCTCCCTACTGTAACCTTTTCCATTAGCAGCTAAGAGAGTTAACTCTTTCACTGCCTCCTGCAGTAAAGTTAACCCCTTCACTGTTTTACAGCTGCAACTACCAACTACCCTTTAACCTTTCTCTTTCTCTACAGATGAACCCCTTAGTTACAGGGACAGTTAGAACCAGATGAGGGTGGGACATAAAAGCAAGTGTGAGGGTACTGTATTTCATATGTATGTTTAGGTACATGAGTAGGTATTAGGATAGTATTGTAATATTTTGTACTAGTACTGTGCCACGTGTATTATTAGTATACTTAATACATATTAAGTTATGTACACTGAGGTATACGGATACTATACCGTGATTATATATAGTTTGTGTTTTATAACACTTGTGTTGTGAATCACCACGCACACACACACACACACACACACACACACACACACACACACACACACACACACACACACTTAGTAGCAAGGTAATTAGACAAGCGTAACACAAGGAAAAAGGTAGGGAAGATAGGCATTACCCTAGTCACCCTAGTAAAAGGAGGTAGTGATAGTGGGTGACAGAAGCCAGTGAACCCCACTAAGTACAAGCCCTTTTACAGAGTGGTGGGGTGAAATAATTTTCTGACAACTAGTTGGAGATTAGTGAAAAAAAGTCCATCAGATCACTATTGTTAACACGGTATATAGAGTTGTAGAATACAAATTAAAAAAAATCTATTTATCTGTTTTATATGTCTCTATTTATCTCATATCTATCTATCTATCTATCTATCTATCTATCTATCTATCTATCTATCTATCTATCTATCTATCTATCTATCTATCTATCTATCTATCTATCTATCTATCTATCTATCTATCTATCTATCTCTTTGTATTGTATATTCACTGAGTTCCACCATTCCAAATCAGAAATTTTAAATGTGAAAGTACAACTAATGTAGAAAATACACAAAAAAATAAAACCCCAGCAATCCCCCCTTTAATATCCTCATTTCATGTGTTCCTCTTTTGTCTCCTATTGCAATAAAATAAAACCTGTATTCGCTGTAAAGATGTTAGAAGATTGTTTGGATCAGGAACATGCAGAACACACTGCAGACAGATAAACAGTGTTGGCAAGTCTTTCTCCTGTTTACTCTCATTGATTTCTATATTTAGTGTTCCTTAAAAATAGGGAACCTGTCCCCATACAGACCCTCCTTAGATTAGACCTGGGGTCTCAAGC
Source organism: Rhinoderma darwinii (assembly GCF_050947455.1). Taxonomy (NCBI): domain Eukaryota; kingdom Metazoa; phylum Chordata; class Amphibia; order Anura; family Rhinodermatidae; genus Rhinoderma; species Rhinoderma darwinii. Next base: position 79,167,718 of record NC_134687.1, read on the forward strand.
ACGCGACCCGCGGGCCACATGCGGCCCCTGGGGCTGTCATCTGCGGCCCGCGGGACACAGAGCCGCTAGTATCGGCTCTGTTTTCCGAGACTCTGGAATTCCCTGACATCGCTGTCCACATATGAACAGCGATGTCTGGGGCTTCCTCAGAGCCAGAGTCCCGTGCAGAGCGCTGGTATAGGCTCTGCTCCGGGACTCTGTGGAATTCCCTGACATCGCTGTCCATATATGGACAGTGTGTCAGGGTCTTCCCCAGAGCGGAGTCCCTGGCAAAGCGCTTGTATAGGCTCTGCTCCGGAACTCTGTGGAATTCCCTGAAATCACTGTCCATATGTGGACAGTGTGTCAGGGTCTTCCCCAGAGCGGAGACCCGGGCAGAGCGCTAGTATTGGCTCTGCTCAAGGACTCTGTGGAGTTCCCTGACATCGGTGTCCATGTTTTGACACACAATGTCTGGGGCTTCCCCAGAGCCGAAATCCCGGGCAAAGCGCTAGTATAGGCTCTGCTCTGGGACTCTGAGGAAGCCTCTGTGATGTCAGGAGCACAGCTGGAGTCCCAGGAAGAGCCTACTAGCGCTCTGCCGGGACTCCAGCTCTGGGGTTGCCCCTGACATTTCTGTCCATATATGGACAGTGATGTCAGGAGCAGAGCTGGAATCCCAGGCAGAGTGCTAGAAGCGGCTCTGCTCCGGGACTCCAGCTCTGGGCAAGCCCCTGACATCATTGTGGCAGCACCTGCTGAGGGCACTGTGGCAGCATCTGCAAAGAGCACTGTGGCAGCATCTGCGTAGGGCACTCTGGCAGCATCTGCCAAGAGCACTGTGGCAGCATCTGCGTAGGGCACTGTGGCAGCATCTACAGAGGACACTGTGGCAGCATCTACAGAGGGCACTGTGGCAGCATCTACAGAGGGCACTGTGGCAGCATGTACAGAGGGCACTGTGGCAGCATCTACAGAGGGCAGTGTGGCAGCATCTACGGAGGGCACGGTCGCAACATCCACGGAGGGCACGGTGGCAGCATCTACGGAGGGCACAGTGGCAGCATCTGCGGGGGCCACTGTGGCAGCATCTGCGAAGGGCACTGTGGCAGCATCTATGGAGGGCACTGTGGCAGCATCTACGGAGGGCACTGTGGCAGCATCTACGGAGGGCACTGTGGCAGCATCTACAGAGGGCACGGTGGCAGCATCCACAGAGGGCACTGTGGCAGCATTCACAGAGGACACTTTTGCAGCATCCACAGAGGGCACTGTGGCAGCATGTACAAAAGACACTGTGGCATTATCTAGGGGCCTGTTGCATTATCTACAGAGGGCACTGTGGCATTATCTACAGAGGGCACTGTGGCATTATCTAGGGGTGTGTTGCATTATCTACAGAGGGCACTGTGGCATTATCTACAGAGGGCACTGTGGCAGCATCTACAGAGGACTCTGTGGCAGCATCTACAGGGGGCACTGTGGCAGCATCTACAGAGAGCACTGCGGCAGCATCTACAGTGGGCACTGTGGCAGTATCCACAGAGGGCACTGCGGCTTCATTCACAGAGGGTACTGCGGTAGCATCCACTGAGGGCACTGTGGCACTATCTAAAAAGGGGCTGCCCAATCTTGACATATGTGTCTGCCAAACGCTTCTAACTGAACCGCCGGACTGCATTTAGCAACACTTAAACTGGAAAACTGGATTGTTGAAATAAGCACGTGGAGAATTATCTCAAATTTTAAACCTAGCAGTATTATTATAGTAATGTAGTATTAGTATTATAGTAATATAGTGTTATAGTAGTTCAAATAACTAATTGATTAACAATAATTTTGTATTGTATCAAATTTGAAAGTAATGCAGCCCGACCACTTCACATTTTTTCTATATGCGGCCCACTTACCTGGCCGAGTTTGAGACCCCTGGATTAGACTGTGTAGGATGCCTTATGATCAATAAAGTAGTGAAAATCAGAATGTCAGAAGTGAGCCCTGATCCAACTCCTAGGAAAGAGGACTCATTGTGTTTTTTTGGAGTCAGCAGTGTTTGGAAGTGTGTCATGTAACCCCCTTGGTTCTGCTGAGCAGGTATAACCCATTAGTGACCGCCCCATAGTGTTTTTACGGCGGCCACTAACGGGCTTTATTCCGATGCAATAGCCTTTTACGGTGCTGCATTGGAATAAATAAACAGAGCAGGGAGCCGTTAACGGCTGGGGGCGCTCAATAGTGATAATGTTTTGGAGAGAGGGAGGGAGCTCCCTCATCCCACTGACACCCGATGATAAGATCATCGACTGTCTGTGTCTCCGATGGCAGCCGGGGGCATAATAAAGGCCCCAGGTCTGCCTGTAGTGTATGCCTGCTAGGTCATGCCTCTGGCATGACCTAGCAGATGACTGTCCGATAAAAACTACAAGTCGTCCCGCAAAAACAAAGCCCTCATACAATTGCATCGGCGAAAAAAAGTTATGGCTCTTCAAATATTGAGGCACAAAAACAAATCATTTTGAAAAAAAGTGTTTTTACTGTGTAAAAGTAGTAAAACATGCAAAATCTATACAAATGTAATATTGTTGCAATTGTAACAACCCGCTGAATAAAGTTATTGTGTTATTTATATCACACGGCGTAAATTTAGGACGCAAAAAAGTGTGGCGAAATTGCAGGTTTTTTTCTATTCCCCCCCCCCAAAAAAGTTAATAAAAGTTAATCAATAAATTCTATGTACACCAAAATGGTGCTATTAAAAATTACCACTTGCCCGCAAAAAACAAGACCATATACAGCTATGTCGACGCAAAAATAAAAAAAGACGATAGAAAAAAAAACGTAAAAAATGGCTTGGTCGTTAAGGTCTAAAATAGGCTGGTCATTAAGTAGCTAAATAAGGAAAGGGAATATGTGGCAATGTATTTTTGCAGCCCACTGATCAGCACTTTAGAAGTTTTTTGGCAGCCATTAGTCCAGCACTATTAGATGCCATAATAAGAAGATGCCTTCCCTGCTGACGCCTTCTTTTTTTTTTTATTAATGACAAGTCCAATACGTCTGTACAACAAAACAAACATAAAAATAAACATTAAATACTGGATTTGTTTGTTGTTGATGATGTTGATGATGATAACGACATAACAATGGGGGGTGGGGGTTGGAGAAATTGCAGTCACACTTGGGCCTTCGTGTCTGAGGGGACCCCAAAGGCAAAGATGAGAGGACAACAGCACTTAAAATGGCATGTAATGGTTGGGGACTCTGTTCCAGATTCTGCTTTTAGGACCAAGGAGCTTCAAGTTACACCTCTGTCAATGATGATCACCAAGATCATGGACACTATAAAAATGAATTTTTTCACTATGAACTACCATTCCACAATACCTATAGACATATTCATTCAATTCAATGTTACAGTAATGTCAGCCAAGATATGAGAAGCAAACACAAACTGATGAGAACAATGAAGTCTGGTCTATGGAAACATGAGAATATCTTATTGTAATTCACTAGCAACAGCAATAAAAAGTCTAAAAAACTATAAACAATAACACAATTGACTCTCTATAAAGAAGTTTATGAATGGTAAAGGGATATAATAAGTATTATACTGTATGATGACGCTAGTTTTCTTGCATTTACACTTCTTCAGTGAAAAAGTGTAATAGAGCCACATAATACAACAAAGGTCATGGCTCATATTTCCAAAGTGCCGTCCGGCTTGCGTAATATAGTATAATATGGTGTGTCAGCAAGAGCCAGAACAAAGCGGGTATGTAGAAGTCAAGTCTAATTCCTGCTGTGGAAAGTGTAATCCAAGAATTACAGAATTATCTACAAAAAACACATTATAGAGTTCATAAATGAGTAATAAAGTCTTTCTTTGATGTTTATAAGGAATGTATAGTTTAAAAAAGCATTGAATTTGATTTGTGCGCTAGAAAGTTTGCAGTTAAAGAGATTTTGTACTTTAATTTATGGGTAACATGGCACAATAGTCTAACATTGAATATTTTAGACAGGAATCCAATAGGATTTTCCCACTACAGACAGACTAGATATTCCATAAATGTCTGATCGGTGCGGGCCGATCACTGGAGCATTGCCGATCCTGTGATAAGTGCGCTTGGTTGTTTCAGTATCCCCCAAGCGCTATAATTAAGAGTGACTGAGCATGTGCAGCCTTCTCTCAGCTGAGGCCAGGGAACTGGCCAGTGGTGCCCCAGCACCAGAAATTAGTGGCATAACCAATTAATATCAAATAAATGTCTGTAGTCAGAAAACCCTGTCAAGGTGTCCATGAAAAAGTGAAGTATGTTCTTTAGACTTTTGAGATATATTCATATACCTTACTCTCTTATACAGGTAAACTTCAATAATAACAACCACTTTTACAACTGAAGCCGACCCAACACTTAGCTGATCGCCACGGGTCTGGTTTCAGAAGTCTCGGCCAGCCATACATTTACCCTGCAGCAGCTGTAGAAGAAATGTAGTATTATATTTTGTCCATTGAAACAATTGGTAAGACATGTAATCCATGGACAGGCTGAATCTGCCAGAGTGAGAGCTGTCCCTATGCCCTATGGCATCTATGACGTCCATATGCCCTAATAGAATATGTGGTTAGGGGATGTCTTAATGAAATAACCCCTTTAAATGCATCCAGCTAGGCAATCCTCAGCGATCTAAACACAAAAGAGCACATACCCACCTCCTATCCTCACACACTAGGCTCTTCCCTGGTAAGAGCATTATAACAAAAAGTGGTAAAAACTAGGTTAGAATGCATAACTTAATGGTTAATGGACTGGACAAGCCCTCTAAAATTGAAATGTAGAAATATGTCCTCCCCATTGTCAGATATAGTTATGTAAATAAGCATAAAAACAGAATTGTCATGGGTGAGGTCAGTCCAGATGACACACGCCTATTATTAATTTTTAGGTATTTGATATCAGTTGTTATTTTTCTGGACTTACCTTTACCACCTTAGTCCTGGCTCTGCCACATTTATCAGATGCAGTGCCCCAGTGGTTTGGTTCTTCACTTTAGTAGTACACCGTACTATAGTTTCTTTCTAGGACTTTGCAATGCAAGTTTTATGAGTATTTGTGGTCACATAGCTCAATAGATATCTTTGTATTTACCAACATTTACCTAACAAAAATGACTGTATGAACCCCTGATATGCACCCAGCAATTATGAATCAAAGATATTTCATACCTTAACTTGGTTTGACTAAGTAAATGTTGATTTTGTGGAAAACAAGCAATGACTTACAAATGCCATGTCTAAATCAACCTGTCTGTTGCAAATCTGCAACTGGGCATTCGACAGCAACTAAACATTTACTTAAGGAAGAATCATTAAAATGTTTATGCATCTTATCACCAGCCTTGATAGAATGTCTGCTTTATATCTGGTAAACAGTAAAGTCTTATGTATGTATGTTGCGGTGTAGAAAATCCCTCTTCACACATACAATGTGGCACACAGGGTGCAGATAAATAACTTGAGTAGCTAAAGTGTTTGCTTACATTTAAAGACCAGTAGCTGTCCATGGACAGGATCAATATAATCCTTTACTTAGCCGCACATTTTATTTACGAGGGCATTGCACTTCGTGTTCTGTATAAGACTTGTTGCATGATGAATGAAAAGATCCTCCTACTCCAATTATTCTATCTCCAAGTCCACTGTATACATTATTTGCACACACAGATATTTCTATTAACATATGAAGATATTTTAGGTATGTATCACATTGACTATAGCCCAAACGTATTCAAACATATGACTCTTTTGCTATAAGTCAGCCCAAAATTATCTATGGACGCATTCGGCATACAAACTGGAAGCATTACGTGTCGATAATGCCAATCGTTCGAAAAAAACAAGGTGTGACTATGGCCTTAACTCTGGGGGTCTGACTGCTGAGATAGGGGCTGTGCTGCAATTATACACACAGTCCATGGACAAGAGCGTTGCTCTTTCTAGAAAAAAAGATGGTTTTCTCTTATCTCATCCAACGCCTATAAGGACCTGTGTTTACAGGTAGAATTATTTTTATTTTAAAGGGAAATGCTTTTTGATATCAAAAATAAATGACAGATTGATGTGGTGCAAAGAAATAGGTAAAAAAGGTTCAATATCCAGAGGCGACAAGTCTTCTATAATATAGGCATGGGCGTAACTATAGCCATAGCAGCTGCTATAGATCCCAGAGGTTGAGGGGACCCATTCAGCTGAAAGAACATTGTTTCATTTTGTGGGGGAATAACATTTTGGTGGCTTTCTGCAATCTAGCACTATTATGTCGATTATCTGATATATGGCGCTATTGTTTGTACCTTTAATTGTTGCTACTTATGTTACGTGGTGAATCTGTGGAAAATTCTACCTCAGGGTATGATTTTAGCAGAAACAGTTGATGGTTTCTAGAAAGGGTTACGAGTAGAGATTCTGTGAAATTTGATTTGGGTTTGATTACATTCTGTCCGAAAAAATTTGCTGTGAATAAAAGTGTCCCAATTGCTCTGAAAACTCATGTCTAACTATAAGATGTTTTCTAAGATTGTATCCAAGTAACTGTAAATCCAACGCCATTATGCTGCGATTTGTGTAAACGATTGCAAAACTTTGGGGAAATTCAGACCGAATTTGATTGGTGTACAATCAATTCGCTCATCTCTAGTTATGATTTCTTATAAGAAAATAAGATAAATGCTAATATAAATAATGCCGGGGGATCCGTGGATAATGAGACTGTCAAGTGCCCTACAGAGGATGGTGTGAACCCACTGTGTTAACGAGGGATTTGGCTTGGGGCTAATCTTGGAAACGAAGTCTAAGGTATTCACCCTTTACCCCTATACAGAGGTATGAGCTTCGCTGCTGAGAATCAGAAAGGTCACGAGCCCCAGAGTACTCTCCATTGGCAATAGCGGACTTGGACAGGAGACGTATCGAAACAGTTGACTAAACACAGGGTCTTGTAGAGCGTAGGTCAAGGCAGGCGGCAGACGATGACTCATGGTTAACTGAGGCAAAGGTCAGGGCAGGTGGAGACATTTGTCACAGGCAACAAGAAAGAAGTCAGGGCAGGTGGCAGTCAAGGATAGTCAAAGGTACAGGTTAGGTTAAATCAAAGGTCATTGAAACAAATGAAAATTCAGGGTTTCACTATCAAGCTAGGAGAAACCTAATTGCTCAGGCAATGACCAAACAGAAGGGAGGTTCCTATAAATCCTGGAAAGCTGGGTGGATAATTTGGCGCGCACTGGGTCTTTAAGGTAAAAAAAGAGCCAGCGCAAAACCGGAAATGCAGAAGGAGAGCAGCAGCGATGGAAAGCGCGACCAGACCGGAGTAAAGGAGGGATACAGCACTAGCAAGGAGCCTGAGGATGCTGTGGAGAGGTAAGTATACAGGGACGGCGGGGCGTGGCGGTCATTACAAATAAATAGAATTCTTGTTTCAATGTTGATCCGGTCTGATGGCCACTTCAGGAAAAAAAATATTTCTCTTTTAGGGCAGATTGGCTCACGAGTTTTGGGGTTTTTCCTCGCTCTGAATCTGTAAAGGGAACCAAAGTTCTGAAATTGACCCCACCCCTTCCCTTCATTCACATCCTCTCCCATCCCCTGATTGAACTTAATGGACACGTGTCTTTTTACAACTGTAATAACTACGTAACTATTTAAAAGACAGATCATAAAATTACAATTACCAATAACATTTATGGTCTAGAAAATGACAAATCTGTTTTTGGACTGTAGCTGGTGGTTAGTTCATAACCCAAACCTGAATTATTATCAAGGAATTGGTCTGGAGAACTGATGATCTCATCTTATAAATTTACACCACTACTGCAGAATGTAAATAAGCATTTGAAGAATATACCAACATTGAGCTTGGCAGCAAAGTTCGAAATAGAAATATTTTTGCTTACCGAAGTCTTAGGTTTTGCTCCACAGGTGAGTGCTTGATCTGATGACGCATCGTCCACAGTCTGAGCCTGAGAGATATTGTCATGAGGAAAACACAGTGGAAATATATCTTGTGTACTTTCAGAACCAAACCTTGCAACCTGGACAAAACAGAAAATGCATATATTAAAAAAGAGAGACACACATTTGTGGAATACTTTATATGCTCATTTAATGCTTCTTTGGTGTCCACTTTTGGCCATTTGTATTGTGATAGATGAAATCCGCTACAGAAACTTACAACAGATAGGGCATGGTGCGGATTTGAAAACGTCTATAACCCACACCAGATTTTTCACGCTGTTTGTGACTGGGTTTTGTTAAAATCCTATTCACATGCATTGTACTGTACTTTGGTGCAGATTCCGCAACCGAAATTCGGCAACAAGTACACCATATGGGAACCCCGCCGAAGTGCGGCTCTGATCCAGTAAATAACCATGAAAACTCCAATTCCTGGAGGGTGAAAATGTCTAAAATATTATACTCTGAGGCCTACTTGGCATAGTACTGATATGAGTGGATGCATTTCCCTATTTTTTTGCATTCTATGTACAGCGCTGCAGAATATGTTAGTGCTAGACAATAATACTTATATTGCAGAGAGAGTAAAATTGTCATGGCAAAGCACAGTTTTGTTAGATGAGGTCATAGTTGGCACTTCCCGCATTTCATTGGCCGTTTTGTGAAATTCTGTAAGATCATGATTTGCTTTTCAGTAAACACTGCTTAATATTTCCTGTAATCTTTTATTAACCTGCAAAGTGTTTACAAGCTGCAGACATCTGTAAGACATTAGGGATGTGCACTGATGTAATTCCAGAGACATTTACCGCTGTGTGAAAGTTTTACATATAGAGAAATAACAAGGACGGGTTTGTTCATCTACAGGAAATGTTCTTAGTATTCTCAGTTAAAAAAAACCTAAAATAATTTAGTAGTTTAAAAAGTCTGTTTGGGCTAAGTTCACCTATATCAGTTGTCAGGGCCGGCCTTAGGTCCGGTTTTACCCTGTGCAGTACTTTCTTATAACGCCCCCTTATAATGTACCATATAGTGCCTAAATAATACAATAATACAGTGTACAAATAACCACAGTATACAGTGCCCAAACAACATGGCCAGACAGTTGCCTAAATAGCACTGCTCAGTCAATAAACTAGGGAATGTAGCTGGAACCAGTGCATCTGCCTGTCTATAGGTTTGGGCACAGAGTGCAAGCAACGGGTGCCCATGCTATCAAGGTCTATGGCGCCCCCTTCTGTAGTGATAAGCGTTTCACACTGTAGGATTTCACATAGGGTGAAAATCCTTAAGACCGGCCTTGTCAGTTCTGTCCGGCCAGTTGTTTTATGCCTGAGCAGGACACAACTAATGACAAAGTTGTGTACGTGGTGCACCATAGGCGGACACAAAAAAAGCTGCATACAAAGTTTTTCTGTCCTGCACACTAATACGTTTCTGTACCACTCCGGGGAGGACATAAAACTGACTCGCTGTGTATATGTATAGTGGGCCTTAGAAACGTTTAATGTATTTTTAGAGAATAAAAACAGATGTAATAATATAATTTGTATGTTTTGAGAACTTCCTGAACACCCTCATGCAATTAATCAAAAATGAAAAAAATAAAAATAAACAAATCCGTTTTTTTTTTCTTCTCTTTTTATATAGCTCCATCTTCTGGAAGTTTTTAGAGTTTCAGGCCTCAAATTCAATAATAAAACTTATAGTTGAAAAATACAGCAGGACACTGGAGCTCTTTTAATAATAAACTGACGTTAAATGGATTTTCCACATTCTGAAAACGGATGAACTATCCAACGGATATGTCACCAGTACATGATCTGTGGGGGTCCGACACACGGACACCGCACCGATCAGCTGGTCCGTGCCTCCGTGCATCGGACGTACATGCTAGAAGCAGATGGTTCTGGCTACAGAATAGCGGCCGAGCTGCAGCTCTGCTCCTATTCAAATGAATAGGAGCAGACCTGCAGTTCTGCCGCACAGCCGCTATGCTATGTACAGAGCCAACTGTTTCCAGACACCATACATAGCATTATGTTCCAGAACATCTGGTGCCCGGAGGCAGCCAGAGTGGCGGATTGATGTTGCACCTACACCGATCATATACTGATTACCTAACTGGTGGATAGGTCATCAGTTGTCAGAACGTGGGAAGAAAAAAAAAAAAAAAGGAATGAAAACTTACTTTTTGACCAGAAAAAATTGCAGCGCTAATTAAAAGAAATAATTAAAAAAAAAGGGTTGTTGAGTTATTTTTTGTTTTTATAGTAAGGCCAAAAGCTAGATTTGACAATATAGTGAAAATAATACACCAGTTGTGTGATACATGCCGCTAATAAGGTGGTAATATATTCATATAAAGGCAGGCACACTGCCTTATTTTTTATAGACTTTTTATGTTCAGATTATAGCCATATTCCATCTAGAACACACAATCTTTGATCATATGGACCACAATACGGTGCAGAATACAGTTTTTTATTACGCACTACTATCCACAAGAGTAGAATCCTTCGGTCGGCTCAGGCTCTGACACAATAAAGGGCCCGAAGGTCAAGCAGAAGTTGCCCCCATTTAGAGCTGAATTTTGAGCCAATCACTTGTCACTAGGGTCTATTTCTTATGGGCTGATTCACTAAAAACCTATTACACATTATTGATGATATGTCCTGTGTTTGTAATGATAAATTAGATTACCATATAAGTTAAAGAAGGTGTGCACAAGTTCTGTATAGATCAGTGTTTCCCAACCTGTGGCTCTCCAGCTGTTACCAAACTACAACTCCCATCATGCACTAACATCTTGTGACTGGGAATTGTAGTTTAGCAACACCTAGAGAGCCACAGGTTGGAGAACACTGGTATAGTAGGAAAATGGGTCCATAAAATCATTTCCTCTGGTTGGCCCAACAAACCCCAGTCCTGATAACAGATAACAAACAACATTTAACGCCTTAAGGACACAGCCTGTTTTCGCCTAATGGACCAGGCCATTTTCCTCAAATCTGGCATGTGTCACTTTATGTGATAATATCTTTGGAATGCTTTTATTTTTCCAAACGATGCGGAGTTTATTTTATCGTGACACGTACTTTAAGTTGTTGGTAAAATTTGGTCGATACATTCCGTTTTTATTTGTGAAAAATTACCAAAATGTTGAGAAAATTTGCACTGGCGATGGTGCGGCCTCAACTACTGAGCCCGCATTTTCAAAACAACGTATCAGTACGTTGTGTTGCGTTAAGTACTAGTACGTTGGATGTTATTAAGGAGTTAAAAATCATTGGGCTGATGAAGTTTTGTAGGCAGTGAAATTATTACATAACTTGTTTGTTTTATGTGGGGGAAAAAAATATAAAAAAAATATATATTTTTTATGTTTAGGTTTATGGTCTGAGAATACAGTTTCACACTCTGATGAAGAATTTTGATTCATTATTTTTTTAATTACGTACTGATATTTTTTCATATAAATCCACCTAATGAAACTGAGTTTTCATTTTTTTTATTTTATTGTATTTTTATGTTTCTATTTTTACTGTAATGTGAATTACATTTCAAACTGTAATATAAAGCTTACACCTTATTACTGAAGAGACAAATCCTCATATATTGTAAGCTCTTGTGAGCAGCGTCCTCACTCCTTTTGTAAGAATTGTAAATTAGTTTTGTCACTATGTAATAGCTGATATTGTCTGCTGTCTGTACATGTTCCCTCTGAATTGTAAAGTGCTGCGGATTACTATAATAATTTTCTGCTATGAAATGCAAACAAATGAATAATAATGAAGAAAGTCAATTTAATGAAGATCTTCATGTAATATAATAACTGGACGATAGTGACCTCTAGAGTCTTCTCTGTGTTGTAACAGCTTGCAAAAACAAAGCGTACTCCATTAATAGAATCATTGTCCTAGGTCTCTCACAGTGGCGTAACTACCGCCGTAGCGGCTGCTACGGGGCCAGCGGCATGAGGGGGCCCGTGTCGCCCGCCGGCACGGGCCCCCACCATGGCTGGAGGCTCCGCTATCAGCCGCTATGGCTACTACAGCGCGATGCCACTGAACACTACGGCAGAGCAGGGAGGTATCTCCCCGCTCTGCCATTAAGCAAAAGACATGTATCCCCTATCCACAGGATAGGGGATACATGTGTGATCGCTGGCATTGATAGGGAGAACGGGGGACTGAGAGTCCCCTGAAGTTCTCCATCACAAACCTCGGACTTCCGGGGTCTGTGTCGGCAGCTCCGTAGAAATTAATGGAGCGCCGGTCGCGCTTGTGCGCATGCGTGACCAGCGCTCCTTTCATTTTTATTGAGCTGCGCAGACGCCGGAAGTCAGAGGTTAGTCATGAAGAACTTCGGGGGACTTTCAGTTCTCCCTATCGCTGCCAGCGATCACACATGTATCCCCTATCCTGTGGATAGGGGATACATGTATTTTGTAGGACACACTGTAGGTCGCATTTTTTTGGGAGGGGGGACGCTGTATGGCGTTCCCTACAGGGGGGGGGGTGCTGTATGTCGTTCCCTACAGGGGGGGCTGTATGGCGTTCCCTACAGGGAGGGGCTGTATGGCGTTCTCTACAGGGAGGGCTGTATGGCGTTAGCACCATACAGCCCCCTCTGTAGAGAACGCCATACAGCCCCCCTGTAGATAACGCCATACAGCCCCCTCTGTAGATAACGCCATACAGCCCCCTCTGTAGATAACGCCATACAGCCCCCCCTGTAGGTAACGCCATACACCCCCTCTGTAGATAACTCCATACAGCCCCCTGTAGATACGCCATACACCCCCTCTGTAGATAACGCCATACAGCCCCCCCCTGTAGGTAACGCCATACACCCCCTCTGTAGATAACTCCATACAGCCCCCATTGTAGATAACGCCATACAGCCCCCTTTGTAGATAACGCCATACAGCCTCCTCTGTAGAGAATGCCATACAGAGTCCCCCCTGTAGATAACGCCATACAGAGTCCCCCCTGTAGATAACGCCATGCAGCCCCCTCGGTAGATAACGCCATACAGAGTCCCCCCTGTAGATAACGCCATACAGCCCCCTTTGTAGATAACGCCATAAAGCCCCCTCTGTAGATATCTACAAAGGGGGCTGTATGGCGTTATCTACAGGGGGGACTCTGTATGGCGTTATCTACAGTGGGGGCTGTATGGCGTTATCTACAGGGGGATGTATGGCGTTCTCTACAGGGGGGCTGTATGGCGTTCTCTACAGAGGGAGCTGTATGGCGTTATCTATAGAGGGGGCTGTATGGCGCTATCTACAGAGGGGGCTGTATGGCGTTATCTACAGGGGGGCTGTATGGCATTATATACAGAGGGGGCTGTATGGTGTTATCTACAGAGGGGGCTGTATGGCGTTATCTACAGGGGGGCTGTATGGTGTTATCTACAGGGGGGGCTGTAAAAAAGGCACTATCTACAAGGGGTGTTTGTGTGACACCCAGGGGAGGGTGAGCCCCAGTCAAAAGTTTGCTATGGGGCCCAGTCTTTCCTAGTTACGCCCCTGGTCTCTCAACATCGTGCGGCTTGAGTTGACCTTAAAGAGGCTCTGTCACCATATTATAAGTGTAATAAGAAGAATTATTATCCCATTTCTTAACCCAGAAAATGCAAGACAAATAATGCACGATGCCGTCCAAAATAAGATAATAGGACAAAACAAAACAAAAAAGATCAATGGACAAAACCAGCACACTCTGGGTAAAACAGTTAGTATCAAAATTAATTACAAAATATGTTTAATAATTTAAAATATATGACATTGGTCATTAGCAGAATAAACTACAAAAAGCAATTATCAATGGCTTGCAATAAATACAATTTAAATATAATAATTACAATAGTGTATATACATGGATCCAACAAGTCCTTATCTATTCCAGAACATAATCAAAGGACCCCGTGCATAGAGATGTTAAACTTGGTTAATAAGTCATCCAAATGTAAGTGAGGGTAAAAGGAACTTGTAGATATATGCCAAGATGAAAAGGCAATGAGATCCCTTAAGAGATTGATAGCATAAAGTTCCCTTCATATGTTATGGGAGAGAGATGTAATTAGCTCCCCAAACTGAACCAGCGAGATGCAATTCAAGCCTCGTGGCTGGGTATTAGTCCACCCATACCTCAAGATTTGGAGTATAACGAAGGTCCCAATAGCGTCCTTCAAGACGGGGTGCAGTAAGCAGGGCAAAGTTCGGGCATTCCTCAATCCACCTCGATATCCAACATAGACCTCACGGCTTGATCTGGATTTGTCTGCCTTTGCACATCTACGCTTTCAGGCGTGGTGCAGGATCTAATTGACTTGTACCAGCATGGGGTTAGCTCCAAGTTAGCTATAAGTGCCCTATCTCCTACATAATGTGATCGGCACTGTAATGTAGATAACATCAGTGGTTTTTATTTTGGAAAAACGATTATTTTTTAGCAAGTTATGAGCAATTTTAGATTTATGCTAATTCGTTTCTTAATAGACAACTGGGTGTTTTTTACCTTTTGACCAAGTGGGCGTTGTAAAGAGAAGTGTATAACGCTGACCAATCAGCATCATACACTTCTCTTTATTCATGTCCTTTTGTATTCACTGCACAGCATGATCTTGCGAGATCATGCTGTGCTGTCACATACACCCACATTAACTTTACTGAAGTGTCTTGAGAGTGAATAGACATTGCCTGCAGCCAGGACGAGATGTCTATTCACACTCCCGAGACTTCGGTAAAGTTTCTGTGAATAACAGCACAGGGTGATCTCGCGAGAGATTTGTGAGTAAGTCCCACACAAACTTTACCGAAGTGACGGGGGTGTAAATAGACATCACGTCCTGGCTGGAGGCAATGTCTATTCACTCTCAAGACACTTCAGTAAAGTTAATGTGGGTGTATGTGACAGCACAGCGTGATCTCGCGAGATCACGCTGTGCAGTGAATACAAATGGACATGAATAAAGAGAGTGTATGACGCTGATTGGTTATACACTTAAACGCCCAGTTGTCTATTAAGAATCTAATTAGCATAAATCTAAAATTGCTCATAACTTGCTCAAAAATGATAGTTTTTCCAAAATAAAAACCTTTCCTGTTATCTACATTACAGCGCCGATCAGATTATGTAGGAGATAGGGCACTTATAATGTGGTAACAGAGCCTCTTTAAATTGGCCATAGACAAGAGAATTTACCATTATTGATATATATTCCTATACGAATGCTCATTGATAGTTAGCTATAAAAAATTTAATATCTGCAAAAATGTCCTTGTATTGCCGCACATGTATTTTCTTGCGTGATAGTTGATTTAAAAGGAAAACTTTACACAACATATGAAATCGAAATAAAGTGTTGCACAGGAAATGTTAAAAAAAAAAGGGGCAGCAGTGCAAAAATAGTTCAGTGAAAAAAGCTGGATTCTTTTTCACCCATATGTGTGACGTTTCAGCCTAACCTCAAGGGGTTTTCTCAAAGCTTCGGCTGATATCGGTACATAAAGAATGCAATTTTTTTCACAAAAGTATTTTTGGAATACTGCCTATTTTTCAGATTTTTGTATTTCTTGGACACTTGCGCTATTGATTCCCCAGATGGAGAGGTGTGACGGAATCCATGAACGGAGTCCCGACGCAGATGTGAACGGAGCCTTAATTGGGATTCTGGGACCTGACTTGTGGAATCATGATGCTTTCTTCTTTTCTTGGTTTAGATACAATTTTATCAATAGAAAATAATAATTCCATAGCACAGTCCCAGTAAGTTCAATGAGAGTAAGCTGCAATTGCGCTGCAATACCAGACACAGCCACATTGACAAAGGTGACGCTGTGACAGCGGAAGGGGCCATGGCTCTCCACCAACAGCAGACATTAATGCTATATCCTGAAGCACAGAAATCCTTTAAAGTGTCACTGCACTAAACTTTACTTAGTAGCTTCATCAGCCGATTTGTTTGTTTTTATTGTTACAATTTTTATGAATTTACCTGTTTGTTCTATTTCAGGACCCCTCAAATTCGTCCAGCACAGTCCGTTGCTACGGCTATTCCGTTTTCAGCTCCAGGGATGCTGAAGACGAAATGGAGCCGTGTGTGGGCAATGGTATTAGTTAAAGTTGAAGAGTATAACTTCAAGGTAAAGCTACACATTAATGTAGTGAAATCTTAGTGTCAGTATTTACTACTAATCGCATAGCCCTGGTGATTTTCACCCCCACTCTAATACAAAACGCCAGTGATCGTCTGTCCACTGTCTCTAACATCATGTCCTCTCTCTATCTGAAACGGAATCTTTCTAAAACTGAGCTTCTTGTGTTCCCACCATCTACTAACCTACCTAAACCTGATGTCTCCATCTCAGTGTGTGGCACTACCATAGCTCCTAGGCAGCACGCCCGCTGTCTTGGAGTCCTTTTTGTATTTCACACATTTAATCACTTTCACGCTCCTGTCACTTTCACCTGAAAAACATCTCCAGAATCCGCCCTTTTCTTACTGTGGAAACTGTGCCAAAACTCTCATTGTCGCTCTGATTCACTCTAGTAATGAGTAACATTAGTCAGGACGAAATCGGTCTTCCCCTCACTAAACTCCCCCCTCTCCAATCTATCCTTAATGCAGCAGCCGGGCTCATCTTTCTGACCAACCGCTACACCAACACCTCTACCCTGTGCCAGTCACTGCACTGGTTGCCCATACCCTTCAGAATTAAATTCAAACTTATTACTGTCACCCACAAAGCTCTCTACAGTGCTGCACCTCCTTACATCTCTGTCTCTGACTCTACCCGTGCTCTATGTTCTGCCAACGACCTTAGATTAATCTCTTCCATAATCCGAACCTCCCACTACCATCTCCAAGATTTCTCTCGTGCTGCACCCGTCCTCTGGAATGCGCTACCCCAGACAATCAGATTAATTCCCAATATCCAAAGTTTTAAACATGCCCTGAATACACATCTTTTTAGGCAGGCCTATAACATTCCCTAATCTGACTCCTCTTCTTTGTCCCCCTTTATATTAGTCCTCAGAACCTGACCTCCTCATTCTGCAGTATCCCCCACACTCCTGGCACCCTAATGTACTTCATGTCTGTCATACACCAATATTGGCTGGTGACCGGCTCATGCAGCTTTGTGTGTACTACCCCATATGTATATAAAGATGGCTGGACCATTGTACTTAACAAGCACTTTTTACATTTTGTGTCTCCCTTATTTCCTCATAGATTGTAAGCTCTTGTGAGCAGGGTCCTCACTACTCTTGTGTGAAATGTTAATTAGTTTTGCCAATATGTACATGTTCTCTCAGAATTGTAAAGTGCTGCAGAATATGTTGGCGCTATATAAATGGAGATTATTATTATCATTATTATTATTATTATTATTATTATTATTATTATTATTATTTTGTGGTAACTGGTAACATTTCACATTTAAACTGTAAGTTTTATCTATGTTCCAAATTTTTTATTTTATTTTTGCTGAATATTGCTGTCAGAAGAGATTTCACAGATTGTTAATATAATTGTTGCCAAACTAATGTCTCAAATAATGATTCTGTGCACAAACCCCTCTTGCCACCTAACAAATGTCAAACCAAACCATGATTTTAACTAAACGTGATAAAGGCAAGAAGCGATTCTGGATTCAAACACATGGGAAAAAGTAGAAATGGCAGGATAATCATCTAAGTGATCATCTGCCAAAACAGAAATGTTTAATGGAAGATAAATCTTTAGTCCCATAATCTGGTATGGGATACAAAGATTTTAAGTTTAATTGTAGTATGTTGTTGGCATTAGGCAATGACTGTGGAGAAATGCCAAAATTATGAGAGGTAACAGATATTAGGGTCGACATGGTGCAGATCATTGACGTACAGCAGTCCAGTAATTTAATCTGCTAGATGAACCCATTGGAAATGACAATAAATGTGCAAGTAAAAGGAATATATAATATAAGGTAATATTGGATACATTTACCACAAGAAATTTCCAAAATACATTTCATCATGTCAATTGTTTCCAATGCTAACCATAACATATAAACCCTAAATAAATGTTGGGCTTGAAGACATATTTATCCTTTCGTCTCTTGTACTTGACTATGACTTCCAAACAGTCTGTAGGATTTAAAGGGTAACTAGACTTTTTAAAAATATTTGACATGTCATAGTGACACATCAGAAGTTTTGATCGGTGGTGGTCCGAGCACTGAGACCCCCACCGATCGCTAAAACGAGGATACAGAATCGCATAGATGAGCGCTGTGCTGCTTAATTTCTGATCAGCTTTCCTCAAAAAGCTGAGCAAACGGTGTACAGACACATAAAGTTTCTATTGAGCCCTGCATCAAAAGAAAAACGGTCTGAAACAAAGCAGCACATCGCTCACCCTAATGCTTCTCCTGCTTCTTTTACCGATCGTTGGGGGGGGTCTCAATTCTTAGACCCCCATCGATCAAAACTTCTGACATGTCAATATGATAAGTCAAAAGATGTTTAAAAGTTTAGTTACACTTTAAAGAAGCAATATGTGATAGCCGTTCAAAGCAATAAGTGATTTAACAGTAAAATATCTAATTTATGTAATGCTTACTTGTGTAGATTGGAGATATCTTTGACTGAAAACTTGTTTCCGGGACAGAGATGGAGAGGTAAGCGCATTGTCTATGTCTTGGTCCAGCTGATCCAGCTTCATTATTAGCAGTACCATAGAATCCAGTCTTGATGGATCTCTACCTTGTCTAAATTTCTAGAAAAGAAGTAGAATCTAATATTAATGGGTTTCCCATAAACTAAAATAACATTGTTACTGTATATTTGCAGAAATATGAAAAATGGATTATTATTTAGTAGTGTCCTCTATATTCTTTATTACAAAATGTGAAACATTTCCCATTTCTGTGCTAATATTTTTAACTTTTCACACTTAGGGTATGTTCACACGAGGTCATTACGTCCGTGATTGGCAGACGTATTTCGGCCGCAAGTACCGGTCCAAACACAGTGCAGGGAGCCGGGCTCCTAGCATCATAGTAATGTACGACGCTAGGAGTCCCTGCCTCGCTGCCGGACAACTGTCCCGTACTGTAATCATGTTTTCAGTATGGGACAGTTGTCCGGCAGCGAGGCAGGAACTCCTAGCGTCGTACATAACTAGGATGCTAGGAGCCCGGCTCCCTGCACTGTGTTCGGACCGGTACTTGCGGCCGAAATTCGTCCGTCAATTACGGACGTAATGACCTCGTGTGAACATACCCTTACAGTTGCAGGAAGTTGAGATATGGGACATTGGTTGGTTCGTTCCACATACGATAGCTGGTGTCTACTACTGTTCTGATGTAGCATGCCTGTTTTCTGTTTGATTACTTATAAACCTGACAAAAAAAGACCTCCGTTTGTCCTTCTATGAAATCCTAGGACTATGGAGTTACTGCATGGATCTGTAGACTGCAATAGGTGCCTTATTATGGTAAAACTAAATCAATTTTGACTTGGTAACCCTGCAGAATTACTATTTTGTTAATGAGAAAAATAAAATCTCCAGTTCACCAATTCTCCAGTGTGTTTAGATGATACAAGAGGAGAGGGGTTAACTTCAGACTCTCTACATCTACATTTTTTTTTATTTTGGGCAGGTCTATGTTTGTGAACCACAATTATACTTTGCATATTTATCATCTTCTATAAATACAAAATAACATAGTCTGAATAACCTTCCATTAAAGTTGGTTTAGAAGATACAGTATTTGCTTCATAGTAACATCTTATAATAATAATTATTATTATTAATATTACAATTATTATCATTATTTAATAAACCAGTATGAAAATATCACAGCCTTGGCCCTCAATAACAAAGTTACAGGAGAAAGAGAAGAAAAGACAGACGCAGCCGTTTTTCCCATGGGCACTGGACACCTGCAAGGAATCATAACAAGATAGTTTCATAAAGCATCCAAAGTCTCTTCCAGTGTGGTTAGCCAAGTCCTAGTTTTGATACACACAATTCTTCCAGCAAAAGATTCATGTGACTAACATTTGTTTTCAACAAGATACTTGGACAGCATATTTATAGAGTGTATACATTTCCATAAGCATGTCCTTAGAACAACGGAGAATTATTCCTAGTAAATTGCATTACTTTTTTATTTGGCTACAAGAAATATTGCAAAATAAACAAAAAAAAAAGCCTGTTGAGATATAACTAGTACACAGTATATAAAATTGTGAATACTGTAGTTCACAATGTAATACTGTAGTTCACAATGTAATTCTCTAATGTTCTCTAATGTTTTAGCCAAGATTAAGCCATATAACAATCTTCTGCATAATCTAAAAAAATCGAAATTCAATTCAATTTTTGACTGGAGTTAGCCACCTCTCTTAAATCACCCTCAAGCAAAATCCAAGTATCTCTATGCTGATATTACTATGTTGTCATAAGTCAACCAAGTGCCACTAATATTTATTTATTTTATTTACTTATATAGCGCCAACATATTCCGTAGCACTTTACAGAAGTTGTCACACTGACTGTTGCAGTTTGGCTTACAATTTAAACACCATATCTGTTCATTTTTTGGAGTGTGGGAAGAAACCAGAGCGTCATGTCCAACGGGGTTGTGGTTCCACTGTGCTACTCCGCCGGAACGGAGTAGCTACTGGCCAGACTAACTTTATCAATTTAATTTACTTTGTACTACTGTTCAGGATTTACACTTGCCTTGTCATTTCATCATTTCTCAGCTCATTTCTCAGCTCAAATTGGCTCAATGTTGTATTTATCTTTGCATTTTTGGTATATTTTAAATGGATGAAATAAAATGTATATTGTTTTACATTTATTCCGAATAGTTGTGGTTTTTATGCTCCTTAAAGGTTTAATGTAGGTTCGACATATGTGTTTGGAATTTAACCTTTCTTTGTAATTGGACAATATATAGGAGACTTCCTTTAATAGTCCAGGGTATGCAGGGATAGGCTGGGGACACTATTACTGTTGCACGCGCTGGACCTTTAAGAGACTGCCAGAGCAAGTGTGCACATCTACAGGCAGTTCGTGCTCTTCCTCACATAGTTTAGAGCTTACCAGCGTCCCGGAGGAGGAGGCGCCGGCAAGCACAGTTTAGCTGGCGGCTACGACCGCCAGCAGGAGTGGAATATTGGCGGTCAGTGGTAGTAGTCTCTCCTATCAACCCTAGGTGCTGGAGTTTCCAAGCTTCTGAGGACACGGACGCACAAAATGACCCTTTCTCCCACAGTACATACACAACCGCTGTTGGTCTGATAGTCTGACGCGGTCAACTTGCATAGGCTCTTCAAAAGGTAGTAGCGGAAGGAGGTAGCAGGGGTCTTTGAAAATTAGGCGCCAGTCTAGGAGACTTTCTCTTTCGAAGGGCTGCTTGAAAGCGTTCCTGAAACCTCAGGTATATGCGGGCTCATCTTTGATCCTACTGGTAATCCTTGCAGAAGACCGCTACCAGGACCTCGTTGTTCCAGGCAAGCTCCGCTGCAACGGTGCAAAATTGTTTGGCGTTTTCTCCTGCCATCGAACCTCCTCGACGAAGGGACAGAAGGGAAATAGCGGCTGAAGATGTTTGGTCTGGTTCCTCGAAGATGATATGAAAGGTGTCCATGAAGAGCTGCAAGTTTACAGACTCCGGTTCCCCACATTTCCAGAGGGGATTCACCCATGCCAAGGCCTTTCCAGACAAACTGAAGTCGATGAAGGCTATTTTCGTCTGCTCTGAAAGAAACAGATGGGCATGCAATTTGAAGTGGATCCTGCACTGGTTGAGGAAGCCTTGTGTCATGTCTGTGGCTGCGAGCCGTCAGCTCCAATCGCCCCCTGACAGCCGCAGCCACGTGTTGGCGTCGCTGGCCCCAGCCTCCTCCTCAGGAGACACGAGCGCTCGATTCCACTGACCTCAGTCGGATCCAGTAGGCTCTTAAGGGGGCAGGGTGCACACCGGACTTTGATGAACTATGAACCCATGAGTCCCTGAACTATAAAAGGGGTCCAGACCCTTGCTTCTATGCCTGAGCGTTGTTGTCCTACCCTAAGTTTGTCTATGCGATGGTCTATTAGTGTGTTCCTGTTCCTGTATCCCATGCTATCTAGTGCCGTGCTGTGCTGGAGCCATGCTGTGCTGTATTCTACGCCTGTCCTGCTACTCCACGCCTGACGTCTACCTGCTGCCAAGTCCCAGCCAAGTCTGCTTTGCTACTTTCCGAGCTGCCACAGGTACCCTATAGAACTATAGACTCTGACCAGCGCCCTGTTGGCCAGCTGCCATACCGCCAAGGCAGTATGGCCCAGTGGGTCCACAAACCCTATGTGACTCCTCGACAGACCTTGGGATCACCTTCAAAGCGGGGTGGAAGTGGTAATTGAATTCCAGCTCCAGATCTGACTGGAGCTACGGCTGGATGAGGAGTAGATGGGGCTACAGCCTGTGGAGCTCCCAGAGTAGGAACAGGGGTGATGTCCAGGCGATTGGTTATGGCGTTAACTGCTTGCATTAGCTGATCCTGGCGGAGACAGAAGTCTCGCATATCCTCCTGCATAACCTGAACAGTAGTCTTGGGTTTGCCAGCAGGGTCCATGGCCTGAGCAAACTGTCACGTCCAATGGGGTTGTGGATCCACTGGACTACTCCCCTGGAACGGAGTAGCTGCTGGCCAGACAGATGTTAGGCAGGCACAGGTAGATGCTACTTTGTTAGTAAAGGAAGGATTAGTATCTAAAACTTAGCTTTTAATATAACCTATATAAAATTGAATATCAATATAGTATTGTTTATACTGTTGTATTATTTGACATACACATCAATATCTATTCACAGTGATGAATACAGGGTTATAGTTCCTTGAATGTACAGCAGGGTTGTAAAGGATCTGCCAGGCACAACTTCTGTGTATACGCCCATAGGTAATCAGTCTGCACCTGTGTCTATTTCTCTGAGACTGACTCCATCTTCCACCACTCAGGATGGCAGGCTTAGGAGTGGGAGAGCCTATCGCAGCCTGGCCAGACGGAGCTAGTGTGAAGGATGGAGTGGACAGAAGTTAATGTTTATAATAATTTTCTTTCTTTAATAAAATATAGACTATAGAGTTGTGTACATAATTGTGATGAAGCAATAGTAATAGGATTAGATAAGTATACGTGGCAAGATGGCCCCTGAACAGGGACTACGCACTAATAAAATAACAAGTCACTTCCTGGTATGAACGAACTATGAACTAGGAAGACATATCTAAAGGACCAGATAAGGGTGAACCTATCCATGGATGACACAAGTATCAAGAGGCTTACAGTGATACGTGCTTTTATAAAAGTGTGATAACATGTACCCACCCCCAGGAGAAAGGGGATATATAGAACAAATGTGTCTAATAAATAAGCCAGCGACGCCTGATGCTGAGTGAGGAGCTTTGTACCAGACTCTGTGTGGTGTGATTCCTTTCGTACGAACTCAGCGTATTATCCCTGCCGGTTGAGACTGATTAGTACCCGAACACTAGCTCCCGCCCTCTGTCTATTAATACCTGCCTTTCCTGTTCCTCCTTTGCTTGTGATTCTTCTTGTGTGGTTTCCTGGCCCAGCTACAGCTTCTAACTATTCGATCCTGCTCCATACTGACCCTGGCTTACTGACTTCTCTCCTGCTCTGCGTTTGGTACCTCGTTCACTCCTGGTTTAACTCGGCTCGTTTACCACTCTTGTTGCTCACGGTGTTGCCGTGGGCAACTGCCCCATTTCCCTTAGCTTTGTGTACCCTTGTCTGTTTGTCTCGTGCACTTACTGAGCGTAGGGACCGCCACCCAGTTGTACCCCGTCGCCTAGGGCAGGTCGTTGCAAGTAGGCAGGGACAGAGTGGTGGGTAGATTAGGGCTCACTTGTCCGTTTCCCTACCCCCAGCATTACAAGGGTAGGCTTGGATCATATGAACTTGCACAATGGCATTCTGTCTTTCCCTTAAGCCTCACTCTCAACCCTCACTGTTGACAACACACCGGGCACTCTTTCTGAAAAGAACGACCCTAATATTGTGATCGTTTCCCTAACTGAAGCTCCAGCTCCTACGCGTTTCCCCAGTTACATACTGGTTTGTCAGGGAGGTATTGAGCATAGCAGTGTAGCAGATCATATGGCAGTGGCAGCGAGTGCTTCTAAACACACTCCTTTTATATGTCAGGTAACGCTGCCTCTTCCGGGCGCCCGGCCGTCGGACATTCAATCGGTCGCAACTTCGCAAGCACTGATACGTCATCAGTCTCACATTGACATCGCCTCCTCACTCCCTCCCCAGTGGGCCAGATTATCGGTGTCTATACAGGGATTTCTTCAGCTATATTCCTATTGGCTAAATGTTTCCTTATTTCATAGTGTGCGTACACATTTAATCATTGTGCTCATTAGGGCATATTCGAAGAGCTCCATTCTTCTAACCATACATTGCTGTAATGTCCTATTTTGCCAAAATTGGATACTAGATCCATTATTAAAACATGGTTTTCAAATTATTATTGTTTTTGCATATTCTGGGTGAACAACTCCACATAGTATAGGGATGGTAAGATATAGATTCCACTATGGGAATATTGTTACAAGAAGTCTCACAAGAATTTAAGGAAAATCGAGCCTATACCTTTCCAACTAGTAAAAATTACCATAGGGACACTGAAACTGAAATCTCATCCTCAGAAGCGGAGGGCTCCGATGCAGAGAGAGACCCTCAATATGGAGATAGAGGTGGTAGGGTGAATAGGACCCCTAGGAATTACCAAAGAGGATCAATAGAACAGGGGGAAGAGGTAGGAATTACCAGGGGAATCAACAAGATTTTTTATCTCGACCCCCATCCATAGGCCAATACCAGCTACGAAACAGAAAATAACACGACATAAGATCTATACCACCATTAAAAAAAACGAGGTGATTCACTTATCCAAATATAATCTTAGTAACTCTGAATTGTCCGTTTTGGAGAGGGGTCTGTCCTTTGACCCAACGAATAAATATGACTCGTTCGCCTGGACAAAGGACATAGCCCTTTTCTCCAGAAAATTGCACTGGCATAAATTCTTTAAAGAAAAGACAAGAGAACATGTCAGGAATAGGATCTTGAACTGGAGGATTTAGCTACTGCAAGAGATCTGTCAGACCTAATAGAGGACAATATAAGAGATAGGGCTAAGGGTCCATTTACTAACCTGAGATTAACCAGCAAACAAATGCCGCCAATTTGCAATAACCCTAATATTGAGATATTTAGTAAACTAGTTGAAAAAAATCTGAGGACACTGGAGAGTTATAAAGTAGAATATGCAAACATGTCAAGAGAAGAGACAAGAATTTTACAAATTTTATCCAATAATAGAGAGATTACAATTAAACCTTCAGACAATGTGGTTGTAATGGACACTGGGAATTATGTGGATATGTGCAAAAGGGTACTAAATGATCCAGACACATATAAACACCTAAGAGACCGTCCGATGGCCATATTCAGGGGACAACTGAAAGAAATTGTGGATATGGCACTGTCTAAAGGATTAATCAATAAAATGGAAGATCAGTTCCTATGGCCTGAATTCCCTAAAATAGCAACGTTCTACACAACCCCCAAAATCCATAAGGGGACTGACCCAATAAAAGGGAGACCGATAGTCTCTGGTATAGATAGTTTGAATCAAAACATAGGCATCTATATTGATAAAATTCTACGCCCATTTGTCCTCAGTCTCCAATCCTATATTAGAGATACAACTGACCTCCTGTTGAAGTTAGAAGGTATTATAATGCAAGACAATATGATCTTTGCATCAATTGATGTTGAAGCATTATATAGCTCAATTCAACACCATATAGAACTTGAAGCAATATCTCAGTATTTGAAAACAAGAGGAAATCATTTAAGGGGACATAACTCATTTGTAATTGAACTAATTGAATTAAACTTAACAAAAAAAAAAAAGTCCTCTTTGGTGGGCAATATTACCACCAGCTCAGGGGCATGGCTACGGGGAGCCCTTGTGCCCCCTCTCATGCTAATTTACTCCTGGGCTGGTGTGAAGAAAATGTAGTCTTCTCAGAGGTAAATATCAAATGGCAGGAGTCAATAGGTCTTTGGCTGAGATTTATAGATGACATATTCATTCTATGGATAGGGACTCAGACAGACTTTGATCAGTTTGTATCTGATCTCAATATAAATCAAATTGGTCTCCGTTTCACCTCAGAGAGTGACCCCAATAGTCTGGCATTTTTAGATGTTAGGCTATCAAGAGGGACAGGAGGTAAAATTGAAACTGAGGTTTTTAGGAAGTCTACTGCAACTAACAGTGTCCTGAGATGGGAGAGTGCCCATCCATATGCCCTAAAAAAATGGATAGCGTAGGGACAATACATCCATCTCAGGAGAAACTGTTCAAATACTAAAGACTTTCCTGGCACAAGCAGCTGACATGAGAGACAGATTCCGCCAGAGCGGTTATCCTGACCAGATTCTCAGAGAAGCATTTACAAATGCACTAAACACCAAAAGAAGAGAGCTACTCATACTAAAAGCAAGAATAGCTGCAAAAAAACTATAATATACGTATCATAGAGACCTAGGATGGGGCTCATAAAAAAGTCAGAGAAATCATTCAGAAACATTGGAGGATCCTTATGGAGGACAATGACTTGAAGGAAGCACTAGGTGAAAGACAACAGATTACTTTCAGGAGAAATAAAAGTCTGAGAGACATTTTAGACCAGCACCCCAAATAGACTGCTGGCATAATAGAAGATTTCTAGGGACATTCAAGTGTGGCAAATGCCTGGCATGTGAATCAATAGTAGTATCGAAAACCGTCATAAGTACAACAACTGGTAGGGAATACTCAAATAGAGAATTTATCAATTGTCTATCTAAAGGAGTCATTTACATGACGAAATGTACATGCCCAATGGACTACATTGGTTTAACGAAACGTGAGTTCAGAAGACGGATAAGGGATCATTACAACGATATCCTTAATAAAAAAAAGATACCCCAATCGCTAGGCACATATGGTCAGTACATGGAGGTAACCCTGGGGCTATTAAATTCCAGGGAATCCATCATATTGAGCCTAATCTAAGAAGGGGTAACTGGGACAGGGAGCTGTTACAGGTTGAAAGTCGATGGATTTATAGAATGAGATCAGTGGCCCCAGAAGGAATGAAAATTTGAACTATGCCTGCTTCCTCTGATACGCAAACCATGCCCATGAATACAACCATTATTGTAATGATTCACGATGGCTCAAGAGTGGGATATGTGTGAGAATGGAGATATATATGTCTTTTTGATGGTGCAATCATTCTCCCATAGTGGAATATGTATCTTACCATCCCTACATTTACTATGTGGAGTTGTTCACCCAGAATATGCAAAAACAATAATAATTTGAAAACCATGTTTTAATAATGGATCTAGTATCCTATTTTGGCAATATAGGACATTACAGAAATGTATGGCTAGAAGAATAAAGCTTTTCGAATATGCCCTAATGAGCACAATGATTAAATGTGTACGCACACAATGAAATAAGGAAGCATTTAGCCAATAGGGATATAGTTGAAGAAATCCCTGTATAGACACCGATAATCCGGCCCACTGGGGAGGGAGTGAGGAGGCGATGTCAATGTGAGACTGATGACGTATCAGTGCTTGCGACTGATTGGATGTCCGACGACCGAGCCCCCGGAAGAGGCGGAGTTACCTGACATATAAAAGGAGTGTGTTTGGAAGCACTTGCTGCCACTGCCATAGGATCTGCTACACTTCTATGCTGAATACCTCCCTGACGAACCAGTATGTAACTGGGGAAATGCGTAGGAGCTGGAGCTTCAGTTAGGGAAACGATCACAATATAAGGGATAGGTTCCAGAGACAATAGGGTCGTTCTTTTCAGAACGAGTGCCCGGTGTGTTGTCAACAGTGAGGGTTGAGAGTGAGGCTTAAGGGACAGACAGAATGCCATTGTGCAAGTTCATATGATCCAAGCCTACCCTGCTGTACATTGAAGGAACTATAACCCTGTATTCATCACTGTGAATAGATATTGATGTGTATGTTCAATAATACAACAGTATAAACAATACTATATTGATATCCCATTTTATATGGGTTATATTAAAAGCTAAGTTTTAGATACTAATTCTTCCTCTACTAACAAGTTTCAAATTTGGAAGGTCTAACGGGAATCAGCCCGTCGGTCATTAACTGGGAACTATCAATTAGATGCTACCTGGCACCTGGATGCAGGCAGATAGCAGATACTGGATACAAACTGGTGCCAGATTACTGGAAGCAGGCTGGTGCCAGGTTACTGGAAGCAGGCTGGTGCCGGATTACTGGAAGCAGGAGGCTGGTGCCGGATTACTGGAAGCAGGCTGGGGGCGGATTACTGGAAGCAGGCTGGGGACGGATTACTGGAAGCAGGCTGGGGACGGATTACTGGAAGCAGGCTGGGGACGGATTACTGGAGGCAGGCTGGTGCCGGATTACTGGAAGCAGGTCCAGGATACCGACTGGTCACTGACACAGGACACAGGATACCGACTAGTAACTGACACAGGATATGCAACAGTTGTTTTTTTTACGGAATCAATAGCGTAGTCGACTAAGCTATTGATTCTGTCAAAAAGATGGAAACCTTACGGAATGGAGATAAATGGAAACCATTACCAGCAGAAGCAATACCATTGAAATTAATAGTAATACAAATGGAAGCTATGGTTTCCATTTGCCGTTCCGTTGATGGGTTCCTCCGATGGAAAGGTCTGATGGAACCCATCAACGGAAACCGAATGCTGATGTGAACAGGCCCTTAGTCGATCTTGTTGCTGCAATAGTGGCAACCTAGGTTCTCTTGTATAGAAGTATTATTATATGTGGTGTTGATTATTTTGTGACTGCTTCTTCAACAGGCGCCTTGGTGAGTGGGAAATGGAGTTTAGTTTCAGAAGGGAAGGTCTGCTAGGCAGAGGGAATACGTTCTACTTTTGTAAAAATTGTGGAGAGTAATAATAAGAGGGAGAAAATACTCTTTTGCTCACAGTCTGGAGTATTCATGAACTTGGAGCTTCCACCCTTCAGTGGCTTGATATCCCTTATAAGATAAACTTCTTTTACATAAATGTAATACCGTGTATATATAAAGAATAATTGTTTTTAACTGTGGGCATTTCCTAACTAGAAGAACTACTATTGTATTAACTTCCTATAATTATGTATGTTTATTCCAAGAAAGCCTATCCTCACTGATGTGTCTGATGTAACGCTCACAGCTGCAGTGCTGTTGCTTTTCCCTAAAGTTGTTTCTATTTTTGATGTGTTTATATTAACATCTGTGAATGTTTTTATTTTCTAAACAGGGTGTATAACCTACAATCAATTTTACTTCCAGCAAACATGGATATTGTTATTTGGCAACCTGCTGTATTATTCATTTTATATCTCATTAATCCTCTCCGTGACCGTTCAGAAAATGCATGAGTGACAGAGAGGTCAACTGTGTAAAGGATCGCCAGTTCTGCCATCAGGAATTTAGTTGCCAAATGGAATTAGCTAAAACATACAAATGCACATAAAACACATACAGTATGTACACTACTAACCCAAAAAAGTTAGCAAAAGCTGGTTAGTTAAACTGGTAACTTACTAGAGACAAAAAAAAGTTACATTTGAGTAATAATAATTACTTTAAAGAGGTCTCACAATGATAACCACATTCTATATGTAGCATTAGGGTATATGGACCTCATAGAGGGGACTCCCCCACTCCAGGTTCCTCTCTATGAACCAAAGTGGAGAGCTCCTAATCTGGCAGACCCAACCCTTCCATGTGTTACATGGACAGTCATTCATTTGAATGGCCGCCGTGTAATACTACATTGCAGCAGTGGTTGCTTCAAAGCAAATGTCTTTCCGGCCCCAGCTTCCTATCGACAATAACAGGTCATCACCAGGGGTTTCAGAAACCGGACACACAGCGTTCAGCTGATTACCGGGCATGCCTTTTTATAAATATCGTGCCTTGCGGAAGTACTCAATCCCTTGGTGTTTTTCCTGTTTTGTTGCATTACAATCTAAAATTAAAATCAATTTTAAATTAGATTTTTTGCAATGGACCTAATAAAAAAGTTACAATTGTTACAATGGAATAAAAAACAAAATACCTTGTTTGAAAATAAATAAATACATAACATAAATAAAAGCTGAAAAATTGTAAGTGCATATGTATTCACCCCCTTTGTGTCACAAGATGTCAGTATAAATACACCTGTTCTGAAAGGCCCCTGAGCCTATAACATCACTAAGCAACATGATAGGAAACACTATATATGGCTCAAACCTAACACTTCCCATCACCCCAAGAACACCATTCCCACAGTGAAGCATGGTGGTGGCAGCGTCATGCTGTGGAGATGCTTTTTTATCAGCAGGGACTGCAAAACTGGTCAGGATTGAAGTAAAGATGGATTGCAGTAAATAGGTAAATTCTTAAAGAAAATCTGTTTGTCGGCCAGAGATCTGAGATTTGGACGGAGGTTCACCTTCCAGCAGGAAAATGACCCTAAACATCCTGCTAAAGCTACACTGGAGTGGTGTAAGGGGAAACATTTAAATGTTATAACCCACACCTCAATCCAATTGAGAATCTGTGGCCTGACTTGAAGACGCTGTACCCCGACACAACCTATCTAACTCAAAGGAGTTGGAGCAGTTTTGTCTGGAAGAATGGGAAAAATCCCAGTGTCTAGATGTGTTAAGCCAATAGAAACATACCCCAAGAGACTTGTATCTGTAATTGCAGCAAACGATGGCGCCAGAAAGCATTGACTTTCAGGGGGTGAATACTTATGCACA
The DNA here is from genome assembly GCF_050947455.1 of Rhinoderma darwinii. Lineage (NCBI taxonomy): Eukaryota > Metazoa > Chordata > Amphibia > Anura > Rhinodermatidae > Rhinoderma > Rhinoderma darwinii. Next base: position 79,198,643 of record NC_134687.1, read on the forward strand.
TTAAAGTTCTCTGTTTTGTGTCTTAACTATTGTTTGGGTCAAAGAAAAAAACATTTTGCACCTTCACAGTGGTAGGAATGTTGTATAAATCAAATGGTACAAACCCCCAACAATCTATTTTTATTCAAGGTTGTAATTCAACAAAACAGGAAAAATACCATTTAGGCACTGTATTATGTTATATCACTGTAACCAAACCATGGTCCACATGAGGCTATTTATTTAATAAAAAGTCATGGACCAGACCAGACCACATCAACTCCATTGTTCATTATCATTATAGAATGGGCACATGAACAACATATAAGTCTAATATAAACATTCTAAGGGCAATTTGTTAAGGCTGGCATTTCAAACGCCAGTCTCAATGTAAAGAAAGTTGGAGTAAGATACACCTAATGTATTAGGAGGCGCATCCTCTTAATATATTAGGCCATCTCTGGCCATCCATTCCAGAGAAAATAAAATCTATCTGAGCTATGAGCCAGTTTTCTGGATAAATTATAGCAAATTTATCTGTCCGCGGTGGGCCCTCCCCTTCCAGCTAATTGAGAATGTTGCAAAGTTTTTCACGAGTTGCGACTTTTCTACTCCAGAAAACTGGCGTAGAGGGCTTCATAAATTCTCCCCAATGGGTATGGGGCCCACTGGCTCTACTCTGATGGCTATTGGTCGGATGTTAAATGTTCTTGGATATTGGGTTTCAACATGCTCTTTCGTTTTGTTACTGCAAGAGACCCCTCACCCAGCGACTTATTCCTTTTTCCTCATTAAAATAAACATGCATGTTTTCACGATGGAGTAGTAAAGATTGCTGTTGGATGAACATTAGTATAATGTGCAAATACACAGTTGTCATCAGAGGAAATAATATAATGGATAATGCAATCAACGGAGGTTAATATATTAAGACTGGCATGTCAAACACCAGTCTTAAACTAATGTACGTCAGCAGAAAATGCATCAAATATATTATGCGCACACCGTTTTAATGTTTTTGGCGCATCTTTGGCTATCCGTGCATCATAAATGCAAATCTACGCCTGCAATGAGCAGGTGTAAATTTACTCCATAACTTACACGAGTTTCTGGCGTGAGTTATGATAAATCTGCCGGTAGATTCCTCACCCTATTATTTTGAAAGTGGCATATAAAGTAGAAAAATTTCAAATTTGCAGAACACTCGCATAAACCTGTTGATATATTCCACACCAATGTATTTAACTTGATCAGCTCATGTGCAGCTTTTCAACCAATCACAAGAGGCTTTATATCACAATCTAAATGCCCTATCTCAAATATGTTAGGACCAATTTCATTGTAAGCTATTTTTCCAGAATGTTTTTGGAGTGTGGGAGGAAACCAGCCACATGTATCTTTCTGTCATGAACTATAATTGTTGTAACCTGTTTTCAGTTAAAAAAAACTTTAAAGGCTATGCAACATTTGAAATAAATATATATATATATATATATATATATATATATATATATATACACAGTGAAGGAAATAAGTATTTGATCCCTTGCTGATTTTGTAAGTTTGCCCACTGTCAAAGACATGAACAGTCTAGAATTTTTAGGCTAGGTTAATTTTACCAGTGAGAGATAGATTATGTAAAAGAAAAACTGAAAATCACATAGTCAAAATTATATATATTTATTTGCATTGTGAACAGAGAAATAAGTATTTGATCCCTTTGGCAAACAAGACTTAATACTTAGTGGCAAAACCCTTGTTGGCAAGCACAGCAGTCAGATGTTTTTTGTAGTTGATGATGAGGTTTGCACACATGTTAGATGGAATTTTGGCCCACTCCTCTTTGCAGATCATCTGTAAATCATTAAGATTTTGAGGCTGTCGCTTGGCAACTCGTATCTTCAGCTCCCTCCATACGTTTTCGATGGGATTAAGGTCTGGAGACTGGCTAGGCCACTCCATGACCTTAATGTGCTTCTTTTTGAGCCACTCCTTTGTTGCCTTGGCTGTATGTTTCGGGTCATTGTCGTGCTGGAAGACCCAGCCATGAGCCATTTTTAATGTCCTGGTGGAGGGAAGGAGGTTGTCACTCAGGATTTGACGGTACATGGATCCATCCATTCTCCCATTGATGCGGTGAAGTAGTCCTGTGCCCTTAGCAGAGAAACACCCCCAAAACATAATGTTTCCACCTCCATGCTTGACAATGGGGATGGTGTTCTTTGGGTCATAGGCAGCATTTTGCTTCCTCCAAACACGGCGAGTTGAGTTAATGCCAAAGAGCTCAATTTTAGTCTCATCTGACAACATCACCTTCTCCCAATCACTCTCAGAACCATTTGCAAACTTCAGACGGGCCTGTACATGTGCCTTCTTGAGCAGGGGGACCTTGCGGGCACTGCAGGATTTTAATCCATTACGGCGTAATGTGTTACCAATGGTTTTCTTGGTGACTGTGGTCCCAGCTGCCTTGAGATCATTAACAAGTTCCCCCCGTGTACTTTTCGGCTGAGCTGTCACCTTCCTCAGGATCAAGGATACTCCACGAGGTGAGATTTTGCATGGAGCCTCAGATCGATGTCGATTGACAGTCATTTTGTATGTCTTCCATTTTCTTACTATTGCACCAACAGTTGTCTCCTTCTCACCCAGCGTCTTACTTATGGTTTTGTAGCCCATTCCAGAGTTGTGCAGGTCTATGATCTTGTCCCTGACATCGTTAGAAAGCTCTTTGGTCTTGCCCATGTTGTAGAGGTTAGAATCAGACTGATTAATTGAGTCTGTGGACAGGAGTCTTTTATACAGGTGACCATGTAAGACAGCTGTCTTTAATGCAGGCACCAAGTTGATTTGGAGCATGTAACTGATTTGGAGGAGGCTGAACTCTTAATGGTTGGTAGGGGATCAAATACTTATTTCTCTGTGCACAATGCAAATAAATAGATATCATTTTGACTATGTGATTTTTTTTTATTTTTTTTTTTATATATATAATCTATCTCTCACTGGTAAAATTAACCTAGCCTATAAATTCTAGACTGTTCATGACTTTGACAGTGGGCAACCTTACAAAATCAGCAAGGGATCAAATACTTATTTCCTTCACTGTATATATATTTCAATAAAAATGTCTATCAGGGGGTTTGGTACAACTTTCTAAATACTTTTTCTTATTTTTTATATTTTTTTTACTTTTTGAGATACAGCTGCTTTGTATCCTGCATATCTTGCTCGGAGACCTTAATCCATCAGGTCAGCGGCACTGACGGGCTCAGTGACAGCGGGTTCCTCGTGTCCCTCGCAGGACCTGCTGTCACTAAACCCATCAGTGCCGCTGACCTGATGGATACGGGTTTCGGCGCTAGATAGAACTGCTCTGTATACAGGATACAAAGCAGCTGTAATTCAAAAAGTAAATTTTTTTTTAATGAAAACTATTTAGAAAGTTGCACCAAATACACTGATATTTTTATTAAAACACAAAGCAAAAAAAAGAAAGATTTCACAGGTGTACATAGCCTTTAATGAAAAAAGTTGTAATATATTTACAGATTGACTTTTATAAGATATGACTGGCTGCTTCGCCAGATGATGTGCTGGATACGATTCATACACAGAATTATGTTTTCTTCTGTAGCTTTTTTTTGAAGCCCTAAGGTTTATAAAATGAGTTCTTAATGACTTTCTGATGCACTCCCTCAATGACTTGGAACATCTCATTTCGTTTTATGTGGGATTTGCACATTGACAATAGAAAACTAAATTATTATTCATTTCTACACCATCTTTGAAATGTCTGGCATAATTAGAACTTTGGCCTGTGATAGAACTCCTCTCTGTTCCTTATGAATGGCGGTTTGACAATTATAGGACTAAGCTAAAGCTCTAAGCAGGATTTTGTGGGAGATTGTCTGTGCACTGTGTATGTGTCTGTGGGTACCTGACCCCAATTCATCTTGAAGCTTTTTTGTTTCCTGTCACATCTGACTACAGGGTAAAATGAATGGGAGTGCTAGAGAGCTGCCTAGAGATAGGACTGTATTAAACAGCAGTGCAAAATAATGATAAGGTATTGATGTCCACAGTGAGTAATCCAAGTAATTGGATATTGGGACTAAAGCTGTTGTCAGGTAAAGGGCAATTGTCCTGAAAGGAGTTTCTGTGAAAATATAGATACAATCAATTAAAGTAAGAACTGGATATACTTGCACTTTGTAAGATGTGTTTTGCAGCAATTTAGGAGCAGATCTCAGGACCGCCGTGGTCCATCGCTGCATTATTTTTTTACATGAAGCACATTCATTTGCAAGATATGCAGGGTAGGAATTTCCCACCAGAGTATTCGAGGATCCTCCAGGGGGCCCATGCTCTGACACAATAATGGGCCCCAAGGTCCAGCAGAGGACTTCCTCATTTGGAGCCGACTTTGGAGCCAATCACTTGTCACTAGGGTGTATTTTTTAGGGGCTGATTCACAAAAAAACCTATTAGACCTTATTGATAGTATGTCCTGTGTTTGCAATGATAACAAAAAGGTAAACAATGCACTTAAAAGTGGACATGCACATATTCTGCATAGAAAGAGGCTGGCCTCAGGATTATCTCCTCTGGTGGGCCCGAGGGACACCAGTCCAACATTGGAGGTATGCACGTAGCGCTATCACAGTAATATATGTTCTGAAGAAATATGGCCCAAATATCTTGCATTATTGAAGAAAATTTATAGTATGAGCACATCCTGAGCTCTGTTCCATTAACTTTTTACTATCCCAGAGAACTTCTTTAATGGACTTGCATGCCTTCAAATAATTTTTTTTTCCCTGATATCAAACCCTTGACCCTAAAATGTTGATTTTTATTTCTGCACAAATCAAATTGCAACCCAATTATTGCAATGGGTGCCTGATCATGCAGTGTGGCAGACCTGTTTCATGCCTAACATGCCAGTGAGTGTTAGACAAATCCTGGTTTTGATCTGCATTGGACCATATTACCCACATACTCTCATCCATACATGGTTAACTGAAGTTAATGAAACTGATCTGCAATACTACACATAACCCATGGACAAGAGTAGCGCTGTTTCAGAAATAAAGCAGACACATACACTACCGTTCAAAAGTTTGGGGTCACAAAGACAATTTTGTGTTTTCCATGAAAACTCACACTTATATTTATCAAATGAGTTGCAAAATTACTAGAAAATATAGTCACGACATTGACAAGTTTAGAAATAATGATTTTTTTTTTTAAATAATAATTTTCTCCTTCAAACTTCGTCAAAGAAAGCTCCATTTGAAGCAATTACAGCATTGCAGACCTTTGGCATTCTAGCTGTTAATTTGCTGAGGTAATCGGGAGAAATTTCACCCCATGCTTCCAGAAGCCACTCCCACAAGTTGGATTGGCTTGATGGGCACTTCTTGCGTACCATATGGTCAAGCTGCTCCCACAACAGCTCCATGGGGTTGAGATCTGGTGACTGCACTGGCCACTCCATTACAGATAGAATACCAGCTGCCTGCTTCTTCCCTAAATAGTTCTTGCATAATTTGGAGGTGTGCTTTGGGTCATTGTCCTGTTGTAGGATGAAATTGGCTCCAATCAAGCGCTGTCCACAGGGTATGGCATGGCGTTGCAAAATGGAGTGATAGCCTTCCTTATTCAAAATCCCTTTTACCTTGTACAAATCTCCCACTTTACCAGCACCAAAGCAACCCCAGACCATCACATTACCTCCACCATGCTTGACAGATGGCGTCAGGCACTCTCCCAGCATCTTTTCAGTTGTTCTGCGTCTCACAAATGTTCTTCTGTGCGATCCAAACACCTCAAACTTCGATTCGTCTGTCCATAACACTTTTTTCCAATCTTCCTCTGTCCAACGTCTGTGTGCTTTTGCCCATATTAATCTTTTCCTTTTATTAGCCAGTCTCAGATATGGCTTTTTCTTTGCCACTCTGCCCTGAAGGCCAGCATCCCGGAGTCGCCTTTTCACTGTAGATGTTGACACTGGCATTTTGCGGGTACTATTTAATGAAGCTGCCAGTTGAGGACCTGTGAGTCGTCTATTTCTCAAACTAGAGACTCTAATGTACTTGTCTTGTTGCTCAGTTGTGCAGCGGGGCCTCCCACTTCTCTTTCTACTCTGGTTAGCCTGTTTGTGATGTCCTCTGAAGGGAGTAGTACACACCGTTGTAGGAAATCTTCAGTTTCTTGGCAATTTCTCGCATGGAATAGCCTTCATTTCTAAGAACAAGAAAAGACTGTCGAGTTTCACATAAAAGCTCTCTTTTTCTAGCCATTTTGAGAGTTTAATCGAACCCACAAATGTAATGCTCCAGATTCTCAACTAGCTCAAAGGAAGGTTAGTTTTATAGCTCCTCTAAACAGCAAAACTGTTTACAGCGGTGCTAACATAATTGCACAAGGGTTTTCAAGTATTTTCTAATCATCCATTAGCCTTCTAACACAGTTACCAAACACAATGTACCATTAGAACACTGGAGTGATGGTTGCTGGAAATGGGCCTCTATACACCTATGTAGATATTGCATTAAAAACCAGACATTTGCAGCTAGAATAGTCATTTAGCACATTAACAATGTATAGAGTGTATTTCTGATTAATTTAATGTTATCTTCATTGAAAAAAACTGTGCTTTTCTTTCAAAAATAAGGAAACTTCTAAGTGACCCTAAACTTTTGAACGGTAGTGTATTTCCAATCTCATTCAACCGCTTGAATCAACTTATAATAAAAAGTTATGACATTTAATATTTTGCTACCATTGAACCTAAGCTAACCAATCCACTTTGAGGATTCATACACGCTACCATATTATGGCTCTACAAAACATCCAAATTGTACACATCCATAATTGAATAATAGCATAGAAGTGTATGGAGCCAGTGGCATAACTACCGCTGCAGCAACCGCAGTGGCTGCTACGGGGCCCACGGCATGTGGGGGCCCATGCCACCCACCTACATGCCCCCCCATATGCCCGGTTGCGCTGCAAGCAGCCGTCATGGCTGGTACAGAGGTAGCGATGCTACTACGGGGCCCGCACCGCCAAGCCTCTAACATTTATGGGACAGGCGGTACAGGCCCTCTCATGCCGGTGGCCTCGCTAGCACCGGAGGTGGCCCCAGTGCTAGCAACAGCCACCCCCTCTTGCATTAATTGTACCTGTGTCTATAGCACACAGGTACGAATACATACATCAGCGCTTAATGGCCGTGCCCTCTCCGTGCCCGACCATTCAGCGCCTTTCAACGAAGCTAGCAGAGCGAGGACGTCATCGCGTCGCTTCCGTGGTTGAAAGGTGCTGATTGACGGGGCAAGTCATTCTGCCCTGCCAATCAGCGCCTTTCAATGACGCGCCGCTTGTCAGTCAGCTCCAGCAGACCTGCTCAGAAGAGAGCAGATCTGCATTTCCACCGGACGCCGCAGGAACGGGATCAGTGTGAGTATGTAGTTTTGTTTTTTTTCTTCTCTAGTGGAAGCTATATGTAGGGCAGCACAGTGGCTCAATGATTAGCAATATTGCCTTTCAGCTCTAGACTCCATATGTGGGCACTATCTACAGAGGGCTGTATGTGGGGCACTATCTACAGGGCTTCTATATAGGACACTATCTACAGAGGCTCTATGGGGGTCACTATCTACAAGGGGGCTATGGGGGCACTATCTACAGGGGACACGGTGTGTGTGTGTGTGCGTGTGTGTGTGTGTGTGTGTGGGACAGTATATGGTACTTTTATAATCAGGGACACAGTGTAGAGCGCTATTATATTTAGAGGTGTTGAAAATTTTATCTTCCTTTATAGGTGCAGAAATGTTTTAAAAGTGAGAAGCTAAAGACATCTGAGCGGAAAACTGTAGAAATGGGTCGTGGCTGGGAGAAATCCATCATAGTGGTCTGGACCGGAGGGAGAAGAAAAGAGAAAAAGAACTAGAATCTGAGACGTCACCGGTGAGTCACTTAATGTAAATGTTTATTCTGCCTCTAATCTGCACTATAGTCACTGTATGATCTGCAGCAAGATGATGGGTGGCATGATGGTTTTTTTGGTGAAACAGCATCTGCCAGCATATCCTTACCATTGTTCGGGCCATGCTGGGAGCTGTAGTTTTACGCCGTACAAACCTATACAACAGGGGTTGCATTAAATTGAGCTGTATTTATTTTGGTGTTGTATATATGTACTGAGCTTGGTTCTGATGCTGTATTTAAGTACTGAGCATTGTTCTGGTACTGAATATATGTACGGAGCTTGGTTCTGAAGCTGTATATATGTACGGAGCTTGGTTCTAGGGATGTATATATGTACTCAGTGTAATGTCCGTGGCTGCGGGCTGTCAGCTCTGTTCTCCCCCTGACAGACGCAGCCATGAGTCGGCAAGCGCTGGCCCCAGCCTCCTCCTCAGAAGAAGCCAGCGCTCGTGTCTACTCACCACAGCAGGATCCCGTAGGGTGCGCGCGCACACTCGTGCCCGCTCTTAAAGGGTCAGCGAGCGCACCGGACCTAGTTCATGAACCTTGACCCGTGAGTACGCTGGACTATAAGAGTGGTTCAGCTCCCTAGTTCTTTGCCTGAGCTTTGTTGTGTATTCCTAGTCTGTCTTACATATGGCCTCCTAGTGTTTCCTGCTCCCAGTGTTCCTGTTCCTGTATCCTATACTTGTATCCTGATCTAGTGCCATGCTGTGCTGTATACCACGCCTGTCCTGCTTCTCCACGCCTGATGTTCACCTGCTGCCAAGTTCCTGCCAAGCCTGCCTTGCTACTGTCCGAGCTGCCACAGGTACCTTAACGAACTATAGACTTTGACCTGCGTCCTGTTGGCCAGCTGCCTTACCGCCAAGACGGTACGGCCCAGTGGGTCCATGAACCCAATGTGACACTGAGCTTGGTTCTGGGGCTGTATTTATGTACTGAGCTTGGTTCTGGAGCTGTATATATGTACTGAGCTTTGTTCTGATGCTGTATTTAAGTACTGAGCTTTGTTCTGGTACTATATATTTGTACTGAGCTTGGTTCTGGGGATGTATATATGTACTGAGCTTGGTTCTGGGGCTGTATTTATGTACTGAACTTGGTTCTGGAGCTGTATATATGTACTGAGCTTGGTTCTGGAGCTGTATTTATGTACTGATCTTGCTTGTGGTACTGTATAAACAGTGAAGGAAATAAGTATTTGATCCCTTGCTGATTTTGTAAGTTTGTCCACTGTCAAAGACATGAACAGTCTAGAATTTTTAGGCTAGGTTAATTTTACTAGTGAGAGATAGATTATATATAAAAAAAAAAAAAAAACAGAAAATCACATTGTCAAAATTTATATATATTTATTTGCATTGTGCACAGAGAAATAATTATTTGATCCCTTTGGCAAACAAGACTTAATACTTGGTGGCAAAACCCTTGTTGGCAAGCACAGCAGTCAGACGGTTTTTGTAGTTGATGATGAGGTTTGCACACATGTTAGATGGAATTTTGGCCCACTCCTCTTTGCAGATCATCTGTAAATCATTAAGATTTCGAGGCTGTCACTTGGCAACTCGGATCTTCAGCTCCCTCCATAAGTTTTCGATGGGATTAAGGTCTGGAGACTGGCTAGGCCACTCCATGACCTTAATGTGCTTCTTTTTGAGCCACTCCTTTGTTGCCTTGGCTGTATGTTTTGGGTCATTGTCGTGCTGGAAGACCCAGCCACGAGCCATTTTTAATGTCCTGTTGGATTGGAAGGAGATTGTCACTCAGGATTTGACGGCACATGGCTCCATCCATTCTCCCATTGATGCGGTGAAGTAGTCCTGTGCCCTTAGCAGAGAAACACCCCCAAAACATAATGTTTCCACCTCCATGCTTGACAGTGGGAACGGTGTTATTTGGTTCATAGGCAGCATTTCTCTTCCTCCAAACACGGCGAGTTGAGTTAATGCCAAAGAGCTCAATTTTAGTCTCATCTGACCACAGCACCTTCTCCCAATCACTCTCAGAATCATCCAGATGTTCATTTGCAAACTTCAGACGGGCCTGTACATGTGCCTTCTTGAGCAGGGGGACCTTGCGGGCACTGCAGGATTTTAATCCATTACGGCGTAATGTGTTACCAATGGTTTTCTTGGTGACTGTGGTCCCAGCTGCCTTGAGATCATTAACAAGTTCCCCCCGTGTAGTTTTCGGCTGAGCTCTCACCTTCCTCAGGATCAAGGATACCCCACGAGGTGAGATTTTGCATGGAGCCCCAGATCGATGTCGATTGACAGTCATTTTGTATGTCTTCCATTTTCTTACTATTGCACCAACAGTTGTCTCCTTCTCACCTAGCGTCTTACTTATGGTTTTGTAGCCCATTACAGCCTTCTGCAGGTCTATGATCTTGTCCCTGACATCCTTAGAAAGCTCTTTGGTCTTGCCCATGTTGTAGAGGTTAGAGTCAGACTGATTAATTGAGTCTGTGGACAGGAGTCTTTTATACAGGTGACCATTTAAGACAGCTGTCTTTAATGCAGGCACCAAGTTGATTTGGAGCGTGTAACTGGTCTGGAGGAGGCTGAACTCTTAATGGTTGGTAGGGGATAAAATACTTATTTCTCTGTGCACAATGCAAATAAATATATATAATTTTGACTATGTGATGTTCTGTTTGTTTTTTTATATAATCTATCTCTCAATGATAAAATTAAGCTAGCCTAAAAATTCTAGACTGTTCATGTCTTTGACAGTGGGCAAACTTACAAAATCAGCAAGGGATCAAATACTTATTTCCTTCACTGTATGTATGAGCTTGGTTCTGGAGCTGCAATTATATAGGATATATTTATAATAACAAAATTGCAGGGCAGATGGAATTGTTTTCAATTCATTGTATATTCAGTGGGAACCTGTGTGGTAGTTTTAACCCCTTGAACCGCCACCATGCGGTAATGCATGACCTGACAATATTTCCAAACGTATGTTTTTTTTTAGATGCAAAACCTATAAAATCAACTTTTAAAACGGCACACACTATATGCTAATTACTCATTAAAGTGTAATTCGGCAGTGCCGCTATCCTGAAGAGTTACATAGTCCTGCCTCCAAACCCACCTTTCCATGTTTGATTGACATCCCCCCACAAGTGGGAGTTATGTGGCACTATATACAAGGGGCTGTGTGGCACTACTAAGAAGGGGGTGTGGCACTATCTACTAGGGGGGCTGTATGGCAATATTTACAAGGGGAGGGCTGTGGCTCTATCTACACGGGGCTGTGTGTGACGCAATCTACAGGCATCTGTGTGTGGCACTATCTACTAAGGGGGGGGGGGCTGTGTGGCACTGTCTACTAAGGGGGGCTGTGCTGCACTATATACAATCAGGGGTGCTGTGTGGCACTATATACAGGGGGATCTGTATAGCACTATATACAGGGGGGGGCTTTATGGCAATATCTACAGGGGGCTGTATGGCACTATCTACAAGGGGGAGGTGGGGGCGCGATCTACAAGTGGGTTGTGACACTGTCTACAGGTGGGGCTGTATAGGCACAATCTACAGGGGGCACTATCTATAAGGGGGGCTGCGTGTGGCACCTGGGGGGCCCAGTCAAGCGTTTGCTATGGAGCCCAGTCTTTCCTAGTTACGCCCCTGTATGGGGCGCTGCTGTATCTCTGTATACTTCTGATTTAATGCGGAGGCATACAAAGGTTGTTTTTTGTCAAAATTTGGTGTGAATCCTACCAAAAAATTCTGCAATGCTCCATCAGACCAGCCATATTGCAGCTATACTCTTCCCTAGAAGCATTGCAGCACCATATGGAAGCACCGTATGGCGGTATCTATGGAGATACTTGATTTATTTAGCAAATTCTCAGGGATTTATTATGTTTAGATGTGTTCTCAGCCCATCTAAAATGTTTTAATTCACTGACAGCAAACATCTAAATTGAAATATTGAAAAATGGAAACAAAGTATATTAGAAAATGTCATAACTTTTCATTTTACAGGACTAAGCCTTATATACAGAAACCCCTTTAACCCAATTTAATGATTTATCTTATTGGACGATTGTAACAATATATTCAGAATATACTACTGCACGAAGAAAAGGCAGTTTGGCAGTGAATACCTGAAAGGGCCATTTTCCAAGAACAGCTTAAAGCTGCTACAAATGTGTTTACCATCTGCAAAGATTTTCTGTTTTCTATTTCATATTTCCTATATATTCCTCACTTTATATCCAGTACTGTCTTTGTATTCAGTCTGGTCTTTCATGGAGATGACCTAGGGGCTATTGTGGCCACAAGAATGACAGTCATTACTGGAGGTTAAATGTTATTAACCTAAGAGTAGTAAAAGAGGAATGTCTTTTCTTATCTGGTTTTGTATCAATATATTGAAGTACAAAACTAGAGAATAGATCACTTGGGGAACATTAAGGGCCTTTTACACGTGCCGATTTTTGGCCAGTGCAGCGAGGGCCAATCAATGAGACATCGTTGATCGGCGCTCGTTTGCTCCTGTCACACAGAGCTATGGATGGGGACGAGCGGTCGTTTCTCCGATCACTCGTCCCCGTACGTTATTATCATGTCGGTAGCGCGTCTCCCTGTTTACACAGGTAGATGTGCTGCCGACAACTATAATATTTTAGTTTTTAAAAAGATACGATCAGCCGATGATCGCTGCCCTGTTTACAGGGCAATTATCGGCAACGAGCGCTCTATGAACGCTTGTCTGCCTGATAATCATCAAGTGTAAAAGGGCCTTTAGTCAACCTGATTTAGTCAAACAAAGTCATTTTATTAACATCAGTATTATGATTCTTTATTTATAATACTAACATATTATATAGTGCTATATATTTCAGTTTTACTAATTTTTATTGTTATTATTAAGTAAAATTACAGTCACAATGGACATATAAACAGGTTTACAGTATGTTTACATAATATCATTAGGGTCCCTTTACAATTTTGGCCACAGCAACGAGCGCCGATCAACGAGGCACCTCGTTGATCGGCGCTCGTTTGCTTCTTTCACAAGGAGCTATGGTCAGTAATGTATGGGGATGAGTGATCGTTATTACGATCGCTCATCCCCATACATTTCCATCATATCAGTAGCACATCTCCCTGTTTACACAGTGAAATGTGCTGCCGAAAACGATAATATTTTTTGCTTTATAAACGAAACGATCAGCCATTGAACAAGCGTTTGCTCGTACATCAACTGATCATTGCCCTGTTTATACAGGACAATGATCGGAAATGAGCGTTCATATGAATGCTCGTTTTCCCGATCATTGGCCGGTGTAAAAGGGCCTTTAGTTTAAATCTTACATGCACAGTTATACAATTGTTCAATAATGGGTCAACTAAAGCAAAGTGGAACAGTTAGGCGATTGAGTTGGACTCTTACAACAAAAAGCCTTCATAAGAAATATAATTAAATGTGCAGTTCTAAGAGTTGTAATAGATTAAGTAGATTAAAATAAAGTTTTAAGAGTATTGACTGTGTTTTTATAGCGCTATATATTTCATAATTGAAGATGCAATTGACATGGTAAAAAAAACATGAAGACACAAGACACAAGAAAAAGAGGACGGTCCTGCCCAAACAAACTTACAATCAATAGTGGATAAAAAAAATAAGTGATTAGTCAAAGGGTTTTCCCATTATAAACATTTATGACTTATCCACAGGATATACAATAAATTTCGGCGCAAGTCTAGACTCGCGCCAATTTTTTTGCCATTTTCTTTGTACTTTTAAATACAGGTGAGTGACGCAAAAAGCCGCTCATTTTTTAGCAAATATGGAGTGCATTATGATTTGTGCTTTTTTTCAGCCGGGAAAACAGGCGGACAGCGAATGATAAATTTCCCATATAATTTAAAGAATACCACTAAAAACAAAAGGTATAAAACGCAGTTTTCACACACATCGTTTAGCAGCATGTACGATGATATTTTTTGGGGGGCTAAAGCACTGCAGCCAGATGTTAGTTATTCTGTAGTAAAACATGGGAATGGCTACATACACATTCTCTTGATTTGTGGTGTTTAACCCCTATCCGCACGAGTAAGTAACTATACATCGTAGCGGGAGGTTACTTCCCGCACGAGGACGTATAGTTACTGAGTTATTTTCGGTGCACACTGTCGGCTGACACTCCACTCTTGCCGGCCAGTGGTCCTTTGCTGCTGATTTTGGCGAATTAACCCCTTAAATGCGGCGATCGGTTGCGATCGTCACAATTTAGGGGTTTCCAGCATATCGGCAGACCCCAGTCCGAAATCGCGGGATTTGCCGATAGTTAGCATGGCAAATGGAAGCCAAACAATGGCCTCGGTGTCTGCCATGGACGGAAGCCCATCAGGACCAACTTCCGGCTGGTCCTAATAGGCTTCCTGTCAGAGTGACAGGAAGTCACTGTGTCGTTCCCGATACACACTGTCGGCGACAAGGTGTGCATCGGGAACTGGGAGGTCAGCTGTCCCCGACAGCTGAAACTCCAGTGTTGCCGATCAGCGGCTCATCGCTGCTGATTTTGGCAATTAACCCGTTAAATGTGGCGCTCTATTGCAATCGCTGCATTTAGGGGATTTGTAGCACATCAGCAGCCCCAATGTAAATGTGGGGGTTGCTTATGCTTGTGATGGCATCCGGAGGTCAGGCAACGGCCTCTGGGTCTGCCATGTATGGAAGCCTATGAGGACAAGCCTCTGGCTGGTCCTCGTAGACTTACTGTCAGAGTGACTGTGACGTCACACGGACAGTTGGAATACATTACACTACCCAGGTAGTGTAATGTATTCTAGCAGCGATCAGAGCTGCAGGTCAAAAAAATAAAGTGTAAAAAGTAAAGAAAAAGTTAATAAAAATGTTTTATAAAAGTGTAAAAATAAAAGATTTTGTTTTCCTATAATAAGTGATTTATTATAGGAAAAAAATGAAAACGTTAAAAAAAGTACACATATTTGGTATCACAGTGTTCATAATGACCCAAACTATGAAACTATAATGTTATTTTTTCCGCACGGTGAACGCCGCAAACAAAATAAACGGAAAACTATGTCAGCATCAATATTTTTTTGGTCACCACCCCTCCCAAGATATAGAATAAAAAGTGATCAAAAAGTCGCATTTACCCCAAAATAGTACCAATAAAAACTACAACCCATCCCGCAAAAAAAAAACAAGACATCCCACAGCTTTTTTGACTAAAAAATAAAAAAGTTATGGCACTCAGAATATGGTGACACAGAAAATAAATTATTTTATAGAAACTTAATTTTATTGTGCAAACGCTGCAAAACTTAATTCATATGGTATCACCATAATGGTACCGACCAGCAGAATAAAGTAAAATGTAATTTATTGCACACGGTGAACGCTGTAAGAAATAAAGAATTTAAAACGCCAAAATCACAGTTTTTTTGGTCACCTTAGCTCTAAAAAAGATGTAATAAAAAGTGATCAGGAAGATGTATGTACCATAAAATGGTACCAATAAAAGCTACCGCTCGTCCCACCAAAAATAACCCCTCACACTACTCAATCGACCAAAAGATAAAAAAGTTCTGGCTGTCATATTGTGATGATACAAAACAATTATTTTGTTTTTAACAAATAGTATTTTCTTTATAAAAGTAGTAAAATATAAAAAAAAACTATATAAATTTGATATCACCGTAATCGTATTGAGACGCAGAATAAAACTAAAGTTGTCGTTTTTACCGCACAGTGAAAGACTTAAAAAAAACAATGGAGGAATCACAGTTTTTTCCAATTTTAGCCCGCAAATTATTATTTTTCAGTTTCCCAGTACATTTTATGGTACTTTATGGTGTTAATAGAAAATACAACTCTTCCCATAAAATAAGCCCTCACACCACTCTATTGATGCTAAAATAAAAAAGTTATGGCTCTTGGAAGGCGGGGAGTGAAAAACAAAAATGAAAAAGCATAAAAGGATCAGTCCTGAAAGGGTTAATTAATTTCTAATAAAAAAAACCATTTATGACCACATGTGGGATATTGCCGTACTTGGGAGAAATTGCTTTACAAATATTGGGGTGCTTCTCTTTTATCCCTTGTGAAAATTAAAAAATTCAACATTTTAGTGGACAAAAATGTTGATATTCATTTTCACGGCCTAATTCCACTAAATTCTACAAAAAACCTGTGGGGTCAAAATGCTCACTATACCCCTAGAAAAATTCCTTGAGGGGTGTAGTTTCCAAAATAGGGTCACTTTTGGGGGGTTTCTACTGTTTTGGTCCCCCCGGGGCAAACCCGACATGGCACGGAAAGCCAATCCAGCAAAATCTGCGCTCCAAAATCCAAAAGGCGCTCCTTCCCTTCTGAGCCCTGCAGTGGGACCAAACAGCAGTTTTTGCCATAATCGGGAACAATTGCTTTACAAATGTTGGGGTGTTTTTTCTCCTTTATTCCTTGTAAAAATGAAAAAATTCTATGTTTCCACAGAAAAAAAGGTGATTTTCATCTTCACAGACGAATTCCACTAAATTCTGCAAAAAAACTGTTGGGTCAAAATGCTCACTATACCCCTAGAAAAATGCTTTGAGGGGTGTAGTTTCCAAAACGGCGTCACTTTTGGGGGGTGTCGACTGTTTAGGTACCACAAGACTTTTTCAAACCTGACATGGTGCTGAAAATATATTCCTAAAAAAAAGAGGCCCAAAAATCCTCTAGGTTCTCCTTTGCTTCTGAGGCCGGTGTTTCGGTTAATTAGGACACTAGGGCCCCATTTTGGATATTTCTAAAAACTGTAGAATCTGGGCAATAAATATTGAGTAGTGTTCGTGTTACAGAAAAAAATGTATTTCAAATGAATTTCAGCAAAAAAAATGCAATTTGTAAATTTCACCTCTACTTTGCCTTAATTTCTGTGAAACGCCCAAAGGGTTAAAATACTTTCTGAATGCTGTTTTGAATACTTTGAGGGGTGCGGTTTTCAAAATGGGGTGATTTATGGGGATTTTCTAATATATAAGGCCCTCAAAGCCACTTCAGTACTGAACTGGTCCCTGAAAAAAATAGCCTTTTGAAACTTTCTTGAAAATATGAGAAATTGCTGCTAAAGTTCTAAGCCTTGTAACGTCCTAGAAAAATAAAAGGACGTGAAGAAAATGATGCAAACATAAAGTAGACATATGGGGAATGTTAACTAGTCACTATTTTGTGTGGTATTACTATCTGTATTACAAGCAAATACATTTAAATTTGGAAGAATGCAAATTTTTGCGAATTTTCACTAACATTTGAAGTTTTTCACAAATAAATATTGAATTTATCGACCAAATATTTTCACTAACATAAAGTACAATATGTCACGAGAAAACAATCTCAGAATCACTTGGATAGGTAATGACATTCCGAAGTTATTACCACATAAATTGACACGTTATATTTGAAAGAATCATCTGTGTCCACGAGGCCAAAACAGGCTGTGTCCTGAAGGGGTTAAACTGTAGCTGAACGTTTAACAAACTTCTGACATGTCATAGTGACATGTCAGAAGTTTTGATCGATGGGGGTCCAAGCACTGAGACCCCCACCAATCGCTAAAACAAAGCAGCTGAATCGCTCATGTGAGCGCTCAGCCGCTTTGTTCCTGTTTAGCTTTTTCCGGAAATCAATTTGTCGGAGGACGAATTCAATAGAAAGTCTATGAGCCCGTACTCCGATACATCAGCTTTCCAGAAAAAGCCGAACAGAAACTATGTCACTATGACATGTCAGAAGTTTGTTAAGCGTTTAGCTACACTTTAAGCAGCGTTTTTGTGCTCAGTGACATTTTTTTTTTATAAAAATGCTGCATGCTCTAGGTATCGCGATTTTTCAGACATTAATCTACATAGGCTTCTTAATAGAACTTCAAAAATGCCTGGAAAAATGCATGTACAAAATGACACAAAATAATAAGTAAAAAATTGCTTCAAACGGCTGGTGTTTTTTAATATAGTGGTGTCTATGACCACGTTCAGACGTGCCGGATTTCTCCCTATGGATTTCAGCCTTTGCAATGCAAAGGCTGAAATCTGTGGCAAATCCGTTGAAAAATCCGCTATGTCTGAACAAACTGTAAAATATGCAAATTATGTTGCAGATTCGTTGTGCAATTGCTGCAAATTTGAAGCAGCTGTAAATTTCCGTCCCGTCTGAAAGTGCCCTAAGAGTGAAGATCAATAAAATCTCCTGTCACAGTTCACTGTCTTGGACCTCTAGAACATTATTTCAATAGGACTTAAAGTGCCACACATGCCACATTTGGGTAAGGCCCCATGCACACGAACGTAAAAACGCCCGTAAGTACGGCCCGTAATTACGGGCCCATAGACTTCTACTGGCCACGGGTACCTCCCCGTATGCTTACAGGCCTATAGAAGTCTATGGGGCTCCCCTAATTACGGGTGACTACGTGTGTGCACCCGTAATTTCGGGAGTATTGCTAGGCGACGTCACGGGATAGTCACTGTCCAGGGTGCTGAAAGAGTTGTCTGATCAGCAGTAACTCTCAGCACCCGGGATAGTGAGTACCGCTGGAGTTAATAGTATTAAAAGTTAACTTACCCAGAAATCTTCTTCTTCTTCTTCTTCCAGCAGTCCGGCCTCCCGGGATGACGTTTCATCCCATGTGACCGCTGCAGCCAATCACAGGCCAATCACTGGCTGCAGCGGTCACATGGACTGCCGCGTCATCCAGGGAGGTCGGACTAGATGTCAAGAGAGGGACGCGTCACCAAGACAACGGCCGGGTAAGTATGAATTTTTTATTTTTACTGCGGAAAGGGCTTTCCTTTCTCTCTATCCTGCACTGATAGAGAAAAGGGCTGCCGATTAGTGCAGCGCAATTTTGCAGCGAAAACGTGCCCGTAAATACGGGTGGAATACTGGTGACACCGGACCCATATTTACGGGCACGGGTCCATAAATACTGGTGCCATACGGGTCGAATACATGTGACCAATGACCCGTATTTACGCCAGTATTTACGGGAGGACAAAAATACGTTCGTGTGCATGAGGCCTAAATCTGTCTTTTTCCCCTTTGCATCTTGGGTTATGCAAAAAAAACTTCAAGCCATTTCATTTAGTAGTTTATCATCCCCAATTCCCGATTTATAAGCATTATAGCAGCAATGTTCCGGAAATCTGCTAGAAGTTGTGGAGTTGCATGTTATTGCTTTACAACATTTAACAGTAGGAAGAATGAAATGGTTTCCTATGTATTGTGAGGTCATAAAGCAATCTACTTTCTAAGCACATAACTTTGATAACCTTGACTGAGGCCATTTACAGCATAATACGTCTATTCCCATTTATGGCCTATAAAAATGATGTAGGGATATAGTCTAGACAAACTTGGCAAGCCCTTGGAAATGCTAAACACATGCTGCCAAAAATGTATAGATGGTAAATGTATTTAAGGTTATAGGATATATAGTAATATTCTGGCAGGCATTTTGAGGACATAAATAATGAAGGTATATTTTAGCAGTGTTGGGTTATGGGACTTTCTAAAAAAAGAACTACACATAAAAAATATGTAGTTGAGATAATACAAACCAGCCTTTCAGAAATTTGGCCTTCTCCTGCTCAGCTTTAAAACTGACAAGGCAGGAGAGTGCCCAAGTGCTGCTCAAGCAAATACTGGGGATGCCTCATAGCACTCTGGTTTCTCTCCTCCGCTGATCTCTGACCCCTGAAATCAATGCAGGAAGAACAATATAATTGCTATCCAATATAATCACTTCCCCAGAAATAATGAAATGTAGTAATGTTGTGTGTAACGTATCATAAGGAAAAGATCAGTTTACATATCACTTTACACATTCAATGATCAGGACTTACACCAGTGTGCAGAAGTTTGGAATTACTAAGAAATGTCTTTGTTTTTATCAAGACCTCATTAAATCCATATTATAATATAGTTATTCTGTTCAAAAAAGCAAGTGAATTGTCTTCGTTAGCTTGCAAGGCATACAGTGCACTGATACTGGCAAACGAGGATAAGTACATCCGAGTCTAAAGTTTGAGAAACAGATGCCTTACAGGACACGAGTTTATTTAAATAGTACATGTCAAATACCAGTAAAGAAGAGTCTGTTACCCTGACTATAAGGTGAGTATCCCAAAGAAAATGTCATATTTGTAAATGATAAATAAAAGGAAAGAGTTAAAGGCTATGTAGACCTTCGCAACCATTTATTTTATTTTATTGTCCCAATGCACCTAAGTGATAAATGAATCAACTTTGCAATAGGCCTTAAAAGGGGTTGTCCACTACCGGACAACTGATGACCTATCCACCGAATAGGTCATCAGTATATGATCGGTGGGGGTCCGACACCCGGACCCCGTACCGATCAGCTTCTCTGGCTGCCTCCGACGTCCATGCCGGAAGCAGATGGCTCTGTCCACGGATAAGCGGCCGAGCTACAGTACTGCAGCTCTGCTCCTATTCAAGTGAATAGGAGCAGAGCTGCAGTTCTGCAGCATGGCTACTATGCAATGTAAGGAGCCACTGTGCAATGACATCCGGTGCCCGCAGGCAGCCGAAGCAGCTGATCGCGCGGGGTCCACTGGATAGGTCATCAGTTGTCCGGTAGTGGACAACCCCTTTGATTAAAATGTTTCTATTGTTTTTTTGCCTATAGCTACTATGCAGACCTATGCTTTTCTAGGGTAGCAGACAACAAAAAAATCCTGTGTAGTCTGATCCTGCAGTCATACTCTCTACCCTCTGTGCCCTACTTCTCACTAACCTACCGAGTGTATGTAAGGATAAAGTGGGGGACAATTTGGTACAAATGGAAGGAAGTATGACTACAGAATCAGAATACAACTTGAATCGAGAATACTGAAGCATCTGGTTTAAAACTCTATATTGTGAAATTCTTGCTGCAGATTTTCAGTCCAGATTGGAAGATGGAAAATCCATAGCAGATATAGATAGCAGAGGGCCCCTGTGAAAGAACAGTGTATGTACTCCTCGCTCTCTTATACAATGTATTCGGGAAGTCTTCAGACCCTTTAAATTTTTTTCACATTTTGTTATGTTGAGGCCCTGTGCTAAAATAAAATAAAATTCAAGTTTTCCCCCATCATTCTGCACTCAAACCCCATAATGGAAAAGTGAAAACAGAATGTTAGTAATCATTGTTAATTATTCAAAAGGCAAAACTAAAATATTGCATTGACATAAGTATTCAGACCCTTTACTCAGGACTTAGTTGAAGCACCTTTAGCAGGGATAACAGCCTCCAGTCTTCTTGGGTATGATGCCACAAGGTTTGCACCCCTGGATTTGGGGATTTTCTGCCATTCTTCTCTGCAGATCTTCTCAAGCTCTGTCAGGTTGGATGGAGACCGTCGGTGGACAGACATTTTCAGGTCTCTCCAGAGATGTTCCTTTGGGTTCAAGTCAGGGCTCTGGCTGGGCCACTCAAGAACATTCACAGAGTTGTCCCTAAGCCACTTCTGTGTTGCCTTGGCTGTGTGCTTAGGGTCATTGTCTTGTTGGAAGGTGAACCTTCGGCCCAGTCTAAGATCCAGAGCACTTTGGATCAGGTTTTCATTAAGAATATCTTTGTACTTTGCTCTATTTATCTTTACCTCAACCCTGACCAGTCCCCCTGTCCCAGCTGCTGAAAAACACCCCCACAGCATGATGCTGCAATCACCATGCTTCACTGTGGGGGTGGTATTGGGCAGGTGATGAGCAGTGCCTGGTATCCTCAAGACAGGATGCTTATAATTGAGGCCAAATACTTCAATCTTGATTTCATCAGACCACAGAATCATGTTTCTCACAGTCTGGGAGTCCTTTAGGTGCTTTTTTGCAAACTCCAGGATAGTTTTCATGTGTCTTTTACTGAGGAGAGGCTTCTTTCTGGCCACTCTGCCATAAAGCCCAGATTGGTGGAGTGCTGCAGTGATGGTTGACCTTCTGGAAGTTTTCATCTGCACACAGGATCTTTGGAGCTCAGCCAGAGTGACCATTGGATTCTTGGTCACCTCTCCTACCAAGGCCTTTCTACCCAGATTACTTAGTTTGGTGGGGGGCCGGCTCTAGGAAGAGTCTTGGTTGTTCCAAACTTCTTCCATTTAAGAATTATGGAGGCCACTGTGCTATTGGGAACTTTCAGTGCAGCAGAATATTTTTTTTGTACCCTTCTCCAGATCTGTGCCTCCACACAATCTTTCCTCTTCATGGCTTGGTTTTTGCTCTGATATGCATTGTCAGCTGTGAGACCTTATATAGACAGGACAGGGGTGTGTCTTTAAAAATCATGTTCAATCAAATATATTTACCACAGGTGGACTACAATCAAGGTGTAGAAAATTCAAAAATAATCTAGAAAAATGGGAGGCCCACAGACCTAAATTTCAAGTGTCATAGAAAAGGGTCTGAATACTTATGTCCATACGAAATTTGAGTTTTTCATTTTTAATACACTTGCAAAAAATTTTTTACTTTGTCATTATGGGGTATTGTGTGCAGAATGATGGGGAAAATCAATAACAATAACTTGCCAAAGGCAAGAAAGAACCCATTGTTTCCCAGATACATTAGATTAATATGTTTAGTGGATAAAACTTAACTTTTACTAATTTCCAATTAGGATAGGACAGAACAAACGAACAATCTATATTTAAAAGTTATACTGCGGTCTAATGGCAAAGATAATGGATATGAGTGTTATAACACGGTTTCAAATTGATACACAACGGAGCGAACCACCTTCTTAGGGTATGTGCACACACAAAAACAAAACGTCTGTAAATACGGAGCTGTTTTCAAGGGAAAACAGTTTCTGATTTTCAGACGTTTTTTATTCAAAGTCGCGTTTTTCGCAGTGTTTTTTACGCCCGTTTTTGGATTGTTTTTTTCAGAGTCAATGAAAAACGGCTGCGTAAAAAAAACGCCTCGTCGGAACAGAACCCCTTTTTTCCCATTGAAATCAATGGGCAGATGTTTGGAGGAGTTCTGCTTCCGAACAATAACCGAACAGCCGAAAATAAGCCATGTGAACATACCCTAACAGTGTAATATCAATAGGTGTTATCCTACTCAAGTGGCTGCAGTCCACATTTGGATACTGCCATTAGAAAACCGCAAAACATAAAAAAACTGAACAGCCCCCTGACATGTTTCACAACTTATTCAGTGGTTTAGGGGCTAATGGTGCCGGACACTGAACTCTCCCCTTTTTAAAAACTTTAGGGATGGCATCAAGTAGTGTCACAATCGCGGGGACCAATCCTGTCCTAAGACTCCAGCCAAGCCCATCCGAGTATTAAACAGACAGGCGTAACAGCCAATCATTACTTGTGACGGAATAGACAATGGTAGGTATGCACGAGTGTCTGCACAATACCAATAGAAAGCAAGACTGGATTACAAGTGACAATCTCAGTCTATTGCTCATGTCAGGGAACTTAGAAAATTGCAGTTCCTAAAAGGAGCATTGCGCATGTGTAAACGGATAGTTGGGGATGGGGAAAAACATGAATTTGTTTTACTTTAGCACGAAGCCTCAACATAACAAAATGTGAAAAAAGTGGAAGGATCTGAAGACTTTCCGAATGTACTGTATTTCATCATAGAACACCCAGTTGTGTCTCTCTAATAGTTCACATATAATTTTGATCTGAAATTCATTAACTCAGTCTCTTACATGCAATCTAAGGGTCAATTCACACAGAGTTCTTAGGTGCTGATTTTGACGCAGAAACCGTGTCGGAATCAGTACCAAATAAACGGCCCAAATTGCCCTCCGTGGATTTCAATTGGAGGCACAGGCATTTCTTTTTCTGGGCGACTTTTGGCCACTCACGGAAAAAAAAACCAGCATATTATTTTCCCAGCAGCTTCCGTCTCCGATTGAAATCAATGGGAGGCAGAAAAAACCTGCAGCGCTAGTTTGAGTGTTTTTTGTGGCGTTTTTTGCCCATTGTCCTTGCATTACAATCCACAGCTGCCGGCAAAAAAAGCCGTGAAAAACAGAGCAGTTGACTGCGCTATTGGTTCCGTCAAAAAAAAACGGAAGCCTGTCACAAAGGAGACAGACGAAAACCATTACCTAGGTTTCCATCACCATTCATATCAATAGTGAGGGAAACGGAAGCATAGGTTTCCATTTGCCTTTCCGTTGAGGGGTTAATCCGACGGAAACCTCAGACGGAACCCCTTAACGGAAGGGCAGCTAAGATCGGAACAGGCCCTAAGGCATGAAAAGCATTGTCTTTTCCCCTACAATTCACTACAACCAATAACTCACCAACAAGTTAAACAATGTATTTGTATTTAAACAAAAAAAAAACAGCATTTCCGCACAATGTAACACAAGACAGGAATTCAAGGACGATCCCACATTAGTTCCTATCGATTTGACAATGTACTTATGTGCTTTATTAAAAGTAAATATTGTCCAAAAACACATGACTGCCAAAATATGAGAATTCATTCCAGCGTCCCTTACAAGTTATTACCAGACTGACAGATGTGGAGGCAGACAAATGGTCCATCATGGTACAAAAGATTGTTTGAAAGCTGTTTAAAATATAAAATGATAAAAAAAAAAAAAGAATGTAAAACTTGAATAATAGTATTGTTCCAAACTCCAAACACAAAATGTTACAATTGACACAAATGTATAATTTATTGTAGACAAACGTTTTCAAAACGTTGATGACTCAAGAAAGCAAAACCCGTCTACAGAACTGGGTGTAGCCACCTGAAAAACATGTTCATCATATGTATTTTTTTATATTAAAATAACCAACTGAAGCATATAGTCATATTGAAGAGAATCGGTCACCAAAGCAAGACCCCCTAAACTGCTGTAATGAGTGAATTGCTTAACCTCTTCAGGACACAGCCTGTTTTGGCCTTGTGGACACAGATGATTTTTTCAAATCTGACATGTTACATTGTTACATAGTTACATAGTTAGTACGGTAGAAAAAAGACACATGTCCATCAAGTTCAACCAAGGGATGGGAAAAGGGAAGGGAAATATTTCTACACATACACATTATCTAAGCCTTTTTTAAAGCCATCTACTGTCCCTGCTGTGACGGCTCCTGCGGTAGGCTATTCCATAAATTCACAGTTCTCACTGTAAAGAAGGCTTGTTGCCTCTGCAGGTTGAACGTTTCTTTTTCCAGACGGAGGGAGTGCCCCCTTGTTTTTGAGGGGGTTTTACAAGGAACAGGATTTCACCATATTTTTTGTATGTGCCATTCATATATTTATATAAGTTAATCATGTCCCCCCTTAGTCGTCTTTTTTCAAGGCTAAATAGGTTTAATTCTTTTAATATTTCCTCATAAGTTAGATTCTCCATGCCCCACATTTGCCCTGCGCCAGTCCCTTGGCACTATGCCAGTCACTAGAGAATCTCTGAATATTATGAAGAGGGGAACTGAAATAACTGAACTACGCTCTTTAAGAACTCTAGGGTGTAACCCATCTGGTCCCGGGGCCTTGTGCACATTTATTTTTATTTAATTTAGATGGACCATCTCTACATTCATCCAATTCAGTATATCAACTGATATATTAACAGCACTGGCACCGGCTATATCAGCTGCTCTTTCTTCTATTGTATATACAGAGCTAAAGAACCCATTTAGTAACTCTGCCTTCTCTTGGTCCCCTGTGACCAACTCCCCAATACCACTATTTAGGGGTCTTACATGATCAGACCTTGGCTTTTTTGCATTGATATAATTGAAGATTTTTTGGGGATTAGTGTTACTATCCTTGGCCACCTGCCTTTCATTTTGTATTTTTGCTAATTTTATTACATTTTTACAGATTTTATTACGCTCTTTATAATTTAAAAAGGCTACAGCTGTACCCTCAGATTTGTATTTTTCAAATGCCCTTTTTTTTGTCATGTATTGCCCCTTTCACAGAAGGTGTAAGCCATATGGGGTTTAATTTTAGTCGTTTCTACTTGTTACCTATAGGAATAAATTTTGCACTATAATTACCCAAAGTAGATTTGAAAATCTCCCATTTATCATTTGTACCATTATTTGACATTAGTTATTCCCAGTCTATATCCTGAATTGCCGCCCTCATCCTGGGGATATTGGCCTTCTTAAGATTGTGTTTTTGCCCTCCCAGCCTGTGTTTGTTTTTTACAGTATAGGTAAAATATAAATATATTGTGATCACTGTTACCGAGGTTTTCATGAACATTGACGTTCCCACCAAGCGCTGCATTTTTAGAAATGACCAGATCCAACAGAGCTTCACCTCTAGTCGGGTTTTCCACAAACTGGCCCATAAAATTTTCCTGCAACAGGTTGAGGAAATTTCTCCCATTTGCAGTTGAAGCCGAACCATGACACCAATTAATGTCCCAGTAATTAAAATCTCCCATTATCACTACAGTACCCCCCTGTGCAGCCCGCTCCATCTGTTTATATAGTTGACCTTCCATCTCCTCAGTTATATTGGGGGGGTCTATAGATAACACCAAAAGTTATTTTTTCAGTGTTTACCTCCCTTTCTAGTTCCACCCGCAAGGTTTCAACCTCCTCACTTTATGTGGTAATAACTTGGAAATTCTTTAACCTATCCAAGCAATTCTGAGATTGTTTTCCCATGACATATTGTACCTTATGTTAGTGAAACAAATGTTGTATATAAATATAAGTTGTCGATAAATTCAATATTTATTTGTGAAAAACGTAAAATTTTAGAGAAAATTTGCAAAAATTAGCATTTTTCTAAATTTAAATGTATCTACTTGTAAAACAAATAGGAATACCACACAAAATATTTACTAGTTAACATGTCTACTTTATGTTGTTTGCATAATTTTTTTCACGTCCTTTTATTTATTTAGGACGTTACAAGTCTTAGAACTTTAGCAGCAATTTCTCACATTTTCAAGAAAATTTCAAAAGGCTATTTTTTCAGGGACCAGTTCAGTTGTGAAGTGGCTTTGAGGGCCTTATATATTAGAAAGTCCCAAAAAAATCACCCGATTTTGAAAACTGCACCCCTCAAAGTATTCAAAACTGCTTTCAGAAATTATTTTAACCCTTTAGGCGTTTCACAGGAATTAAAGCAAAGTAGAGGTGAAATGTACAAATAATTTTTTTTTTTGCTGGAATTCATTTGTAATACATTTTTTTCTGTAACACAGAAGGGTTTATCAGAGAAATGCAACTCAATATTTATTGCCAAGATTCTGCAGTTTTTACAAATATCCGACATGTGGCCCTAGTATGGTAATGGACTGAAGCACCGGCCTCAGAAGAAAATGAGCACTTAGTGGATTTTGGGGCATCCTTTTATTAGGAATATATTTTAGACACCATGTCAGGTTTGAAGAGGTCTTTTGGAAACTACACCCCTCAATGCGTTTTTCTAGGGGTATAGTTAGCATTTTGACCCCACAGGTTTTTTTTTTTGCAGCAGCATTAAGTGGAATTAGTCTGTGAAGATTTTAATCTACTTTTTTTCCTGCTAAAACATCTAATATTTTCATTTTGACAAGGAATAAAAGGAGAAAAAGCACCCCAACATTTGTGTAGCAATTTCTTCAGATTACGGCAATACCCCATATGTGGTCATAAACTGATGTTTGCACCCACAGCAGTGCTCAGAAAAGAAGAAGAGTCTTTTGGAGCACAGATTTTGCTGGAATGGTTTTCAGTGCCATGTCGAGTTTTCAACACCCCAGAGGGACCAAAACAGTAGAAACCCACCAAAGTGACCCCATTTTGGAAACTACACCCCTCAAGGATTTTTTCATGGGGTATAGTTAGCATTTTGAACCTACAGATTTTTTGTAGAATTTGGTGGAATTATGGCGTGAAAATTAATATCAACATTTTTGTCCACAAAAATGTTGAGATTTTAATTTTTACAAGGGATAAAAGAGAAAAACCACACCAAAATTTGATAAGCAATTTCTCTTGAGTATGGCAATACTCTATATGTGGTCATAAATGTTTTTATATTTTAGAAATTAATTAACCCTTTCAGGACTGATCCTTTTTTGCTTTTCCATTTTCGTTTTTTACACCCCGCCTTCCAAGAGCCATAACTTTTTTATTTTTCCATCAATAGAGTGGTGTGAGGGCTTATTTTTTTGTGGGAGGAGTTATAGGGCTGAAATTGGAAAAAACTGTGATTCTTCCACTGTTCTTTGGGTTTTGTTTTTACGTCTTTTACCTTGCGGGTAAAATCGTCAACTTAATTTTATTCTGCGTCTGAATACGATTACGGAGATACCAAATTTATATAGTTTTTTTTTATTTTTTACTACATTTACAAAGAAAATACTATTTGTGTAAAGGATCTGCCAAACACAAATTCTGTATCAACGCCCGTGGTTAATCAGTCTGCATCTGCTCCTAGGTCTGATAGAGTGACTCGATCTGCTACCACTCAGGCTGGTAGGCTGAGGAGTGGGAGAACCTATCACAGCCTGGCCAGACGGAGCTAGCTACCACCCTCGGTCTATTTATACCTTCATTTCCTGCTCTTCCTTTGCCTGTGATTCTGTCTGGTATCCTGGCTCTGCTGTTCCTGCTAGTACTATTGACCTCTGCTTCAAATTGACCCTGGCTTGACTGACTATTCTCCTGCTCTGCGTTTGGTACCTCGTACACTCCTGGTTTGACTCGGCTCGTTCACTACTCTTGTTGCTCACGGTGTTGCCGTGGGCAACTGCCCCATTTCCCTTAGCTTATGTGTACCCTTGTCTGTTTGTCTGTTGTGCACTTATTGAGCGTAGGGACCATCGCCCAATTGTACGCCGTCGCCTAGGACGAGCCGTGCAAGTAGGCAGGGACTGAGTGGCGGGTAGATTAGGGCTCACCTGTCTGTCTCCCTACCCCGACATTACAATTTGTTTAAAAAAACAACACATTCTGCAAGCTATAACTTTTATTTTTTGGTCGATTGAGCGTTCTGAGGGCTTATTTTTGGCGGGACGAGCTGTAGCTTTTATTGGTGCCATTTTATGGTACATACAACTTCTTGATCACTTTTTTTTATAGCTAAGGTGACCAAAAAACAGAGATTGTGGTGTTTTAAATTCCTTGATTTCTTGCGGCGTTCTCCGTGCGCACTAAATTAAATTTTAATTTATTCTGCAAGTCTACCCGATTACGGCCATACCATATGTATATCGTTTTTTTTTATATTTTGCAACGTTTGCACAATAAAATCAAATTTTTTTTTAAATTATTTATTTTTTGTGTTGCCATAACTTTTTTTATTTGTCAGTCAAAAAAGCTGTGTAAGGGCTCGTTTTTTGCTGGACGGGTATTCGTTTTTATTGGAACTATTTTGGGATACATGCGACTCTTTGATCACTTTTTAGTCTATATCTTGGGAGGGGTGGTGACCAAAAAAATAGCGATGCTGGCATAGTTGTTCATTTATTTTTTTGCGGTGTTCACCATGCGGGAAAAATAACATTATAGTTTTATAGTTTGGGTCGTTACGAACGCGGTGATACCAAATATGTGTACTTTTTTTAACGTTTGATTTTTTCCTATAATAAAAGACTTGTTATAGGAAAATAAAATACTTTTATTTTTACAGGATCACTGCCTGATTAGAACGATTAAAAGGTAAATTTTATTGGTAAATTGTTAAAATTAGCTCTTAAAGCCCAAATACAAATATAACAGGCTCAGACAGGTGGTCAGGGATAGAGATGGTCTATTGAAGATTCTATTTCCAGACCGAGATCTCCCCTTATTGTATACAACACTGAAACCACTTGCTGATAGATTAATCTAAGGGGAGATCTCGGTCTGGAAATAGAATCTTCAATAGACCATCTCTATCTATGACCACCTGTCTGAGCCTGTTATATTTGTATTTGGGCTTTAAGAGCTAATTTTAACAATTTACCAATAAAATTTACCTTTTAATCGTTCTAATCAGGCAGTGAATCTAATAATTAACTGAACGAAATACTATATCAATGTGCATAGTTACATAATTTTATTTTTACACTTTTATAAAACATTTTTATTAACTTTTTTTTACTTTTTACACTATATTTTTTTACCTACAGAACTGATCGCTGCTATAATACATTACACTACCTAGGTAGTGGAATGTATTCCAACTGTCAGTGTGACAGCAAGCAGGTCCTCATAGGTTTCCATACATGGCAGACCCGAAGGCCGTTGTCTGGCCTCCGGTTGCCACGGCAACCCCAAACAATTGCATGGCGGCTGCCGATGTGCTACAAACCCCCTAAATGCGGTGATTGCAATCGATCACCGCATTTAAGGGGTTAATTGCCTTAAACAGCGGTAATGAGCCGCTGATCGGCAACACTGGAGTGTCAGCTGTCGGGGACAGCTGACCTCCCGGTTCCAGATACACACAGTCGGCGACAGTGTGCATCGGGAACGACACAGTGACTTCCTGGGGTCTGCCGATGTGCAAGAAACCCCTAAATTGCGGCGATCACATCCGATCGCCACATTTAAGGGGTTAATTGCCAAAATCAGCAGCAGAGGACCACTGCCCGGCAACAGTGGAGTGTCAGCTGTCGGAGACAGCTGACCTCCCGGTTCCCAGCGCACACTGTCGCCTACAGTGTGCACCGGGAACGACTCAGTAACTAAGTAACCTCCCGTGACGATGTATAGTTACTGACTCGTGCGGATAGGTGTTGAAAGACAGATTCCGAATGTGTAATTTTAATGTTTCTACTCTCTTTCACATCTCCGTATTAAGCCCTAAAATTGTCTGTGTGCTATATGCCAATGCATACCCCTGATTCGGCAAAATATTACAACAGACTTTTAGGTGCTGCATTAGTATATAGCACACAGACTGTTTGCAGGATTTCCAGCAGAGGAATGCAAGAGAGAACAAGCATAAAAATCACATTCAGAATCTGTCTCTTTTTTTAGCAGTTCACTAATTACAGTAGTTCAGAGGGGTTTTCTTTTGTGACAGATTCCCTTTAACCCTTTCCCTGCCAAGGACATTTTTCTTATATGTCCTGGCAGGGAGGCACTTTAGTAGCCAAGGGCGTATCTGATACATCCTTGCAACTAAAGGCTCTAACTCAAACGATTCTTAGATTTAAAACAAGACCTGTTCTGCAGTTCTAGTTGTGATCTAGCCTGAGTTAGTGCAGGCTAAATGGGCAACTATATATGTATGCAGCTATCACTTCAGCCCGTGTGGAGGAGGAGAGGGGCAGCCGGGAAGGGGGGGGGGGGGGATGCTGGCATCATGCAGAGAAAAGAGGATAAGCTGTCCTCCTCCACCTGTCCCTGTTTGGCTCTAGATTACCCCAGGAAGACAGGTAACATGAACTTTGGGGGATATTTTTTCAGAAAATGAGTGAGAAGATTAGCAGTAGCTCATCTAACAACCCCTCTGCACCTACTTAGGCCTTTTATTGACTCCATGACCGTTGCACTGAGCACTTGCACCACACACAAACATCAACAAAGTTTGTACAGTTTACACTGTTCCTATCCTGTTGGTATATGATCTTTAGAGTAAAATCCCCTGTCCACTTCTTTAGCGATACCCGTTACACGATACATTCATAGCGATAACGATTATCACTAAAGAGGAATGTCTAATGAATTTCTGATGGAATGGATGGAAAGATTTCTGGTCGTTACAAAAGACATTTTCATCCACTTACGGTCGCCATAAATGATAATTTACTACTAGTTCCACTAAAAAAATCTGTATTAGTTAACACACTAGAATAGTTTTAGGGTTTTGCGATTATTGATTAGGATAAAACTGTGCTCACGCAGGTAATTTGTTTTTGTTGTTTTACACGCGCTCCTGTGAACGTAGACATGTGTGGTACTAACTCCTCATCTTAGAGTTCTTTGTAAAGTACAATTTGTTTCCATAAAGGGTTTGGTTAATTATGCATTTAAGTCGCACATTTTAGTTTTCATGCAATTTTTGCATATAATCATTGTTGATTCAAAGTTGCATGAAAGTGGTTGTGTATAAATTAATAAGTTGTACTTTTATATACGGTATGCTGTGCGCTCTCAAAAAATGTAGATATTGGTAGCATAGCAGATGTTTGTCATGTGCAAACACATTCCTGGATAACGGCTAAACACTACACGGCCTCTGGTTTAGCATTTTTGAAGTGCACAAGCGAATATTGATGCAGATGTTTGTGTTATATATGAACTTTGCACACCATGATCTATTATTTTTCCATTTTTTTTGTGTGCATGCGAGTTTTAGATGCAAACGTATGTTTTAATGAATTTTTAAAACATTACCGTATTTTTCGGACCATGAGACGCACTTTTTAGCAAGAACAAATCTTGCTCAAAAGTCCCTGCGTCTTAAAGTCGGCAGTCAAGGGACCCGGCAGCACCAGGCCTCCTGACCGCTACTTACTTAGCCCCTTCCCGATCCATGATGTGCCGGCACATCATGGAGCGGGGAGTGGATGATGTATGGAGCATACACACCAGGTGTCAGCAGCTGACACGCTGCTCTAAAGGCCCTGAATAGCCAGGAACTGTTCCTGGCCGTTTGACTAGTTAAATGCCGTGGTCAATAGCGACCACGGCATTTATAGTGGTTTTCCCATGAAGGACATTTATGACATATCCACAGGATATGTCATAAATGTCAGATAGGTGCGGGTCCCACCTCTGGGACTCACACCTATGTCTAGAACGGGGCCCCCTAAACCCCGTTCTATCTTACCCGGCTCCGCTGTCTTTCGGCCACTTCACTTCCTGGTTACAAGGTCGAGTTACGCAAACAGTGTAGCTCGCATGCTACGCTGCTTCTGTAACTGCCATTCACTACTATGGGAGTTATGGAAACAGCGTAGCTCAGCGAATGATCGCTGGTTGAAGTACCCTAGGGGAACTAATAAAATGTGTATAAAAAAAAAAGTTAGATACATTTTCAGGAGTGTAAAAAATGTTTAAAAGTTTAAAAAAAAAACCTTTTCCCATTTCTCCCCAAGCACAATGTAAAAATAAAAAAATAATACAAAAAAAATTGGTATTGCTGCGTCCGTAAAAGTCTGAAACTATTACAATATAGCATTATTTGACTCCCACAGTGAACGGCGTAAAAATAAATAAATGTACAACCCCAGAATCGTTGCCTTTTGGTCACCATAGCGCTAAAAAGAATGAAATAAAAAGTGATAAAAAAATTGAATCTACCAAAAAAATGGTGCGAATAAAAACTACAGCTCATCCCGCAAAAAATAAGCCTTCACACCGCTCAAACGATGGAAAAATATAAGTTATGGCTTTCAGAATGTGGTGAAACTGAACAAATTATTTTTTTTAACCAATAGTTTTTTCTTTTGTAAAAGAAGTAAAGTGTGACATTTTTTCCTATTTTCTGTTCTCTAAAACCTGGGTGCGTCTTATAGTCAGGTGCGTCTTATAGTCCGAAAAATACGGTAATGCAAAATGACATGAAGGTGCACATGGCTGGTCAGGATATCTACAATCATCAGGTTGTCTGCTTTCAGGAAATATATAAGGTCTGGGGGGGGGGGGGTTAAGTGTATTTTAAAGGTTGTTACTTTTTTTTTTTAATTCAGCTCAAAACCCGATTTTTGGTCTTTTCAATTCTTGTGATTTTATTAAGATATGTGCATGTATACATAGGCATAAATGTTATGTATGAACTTTGCCCATATTGAGTTGTTTTTTTTAAGGATGTGTTGTGCATCTGATTTTTTGTTTGGGTCACAATTTTAGCAACACATAAATATTTATGAAAAAATTAAATGTTGACACCAAATTGCATGATGGTGCCTGTGTTGAAATGCCACTCAACACTTTATACACAATGTGGCAGGTGTTTACAATCAGAAAATATATAGGTTTGGCGGGGTTTAGTATGTTTTTTTATTTATTTAGCAAATTCGGTTTTATTTGTACATTTCAAAAATGTAAAAATTTTCCTGGCTACCAGAGTTTCGAAATGAGTAAAAACCCCAAGCAGCGAAAAAAAAAGTCAAGTCTATGCTCACACCTAGCGTAATTGCTGCCGATTTTCTGTCCGGGTTTTTGGGTGAAAAATGTGCAAAATATTTACGTTGGATGAGATTTAACAATTCTAATCCACACACTGCAGAAATCCTTGTGCACAAATTGACCTGCAGTGCAGATTTTTTTAATCCGCAGGATTTCAATTTGTGCTGTAAAATGGTTTGCTGCGGAATCATTTGTTGCACATTTTCCCCATTGAGTTCAATGGAGACGTGGAAATATTCAATAAATGGCAAATGTTGTGGTTGACAGTAATATAATTTTGTGAGAGTAATAATTAGGATGATAGTGATAAAGTCCTCTTTAGTATTCAATCATAAAAAAAACTCTATAATTTACCACAACAGAGTTGGAGGTTGGTTCCACTTTACACTATCTCCCAGGAGAAGCACTTTCTGTAGTCAGTGAACTCTATCTAACGGCTCGTTTACACGAGCGTGATATACGTCCGTGCAGCGCGCGTGATTTTTACGCGTGTTGTACGGACCTATGTTAGTCTATGGGGCAGTGCAGACAGTCCGTGATTTTTGTGCAGCGTGAGTCCGCTGCGAAAAACTCACGACATGTCCTATATTTGTGCATTGTTCGCGCACCACGCACCCATTGAAGTCAATGGGTGCGTGAAAATCACGCATGCCTCACGGAAGCACTTCCGTGGGACGAGCGTGATTCGCGCAACAGCAGTATAACTATGAATGTAAACAGAAAAGCACCACGTGCTTTTCTGTTTACAAACATCCAAACGGAGTGTCATAATGATGGCGGCTGCGTGAAAATCACGCAGCCGTGCATCATACGGGGATGACACACGGAGCTGTTAAGTGCCTTTTGCGCACGCAAAACGCTGCGTTTAAACCCGCCCTAAGGCTTAGAAGAACAGCTTTACACACGTTTTAAACTTTACAACTATGACACGGTGCCTAGCAAAATGTAAAAATACATAAGCAGATGAGTGCCATAATTGAGTATTATATATATATACATATACACACATGTGTGTATGTGTGTGCAAAGAATTCTTACCTTTTTTCTACGAAGTCTAACTTGATCACATATGTCTTCACATGTAGACACGTTGCCCTTTGTGGGAATGGGAATAGACTGGAAACTGTCATCTAATGTGTTCAAATCACTATTTGTCTCATTTTGTGACTTCTTATCACTTTCGGGGTCTCTGCAGAGAGGGGATTCATTTAAGTAACCTTTGGTTCCACTCTTAGGTTCCAGATGAGAAGATACACAAAAATGCAAACTATCAGATGCATCAATGGGCACCGCACTACAGATATTTGGCTCATATGCAACTTTTGATCCATCAGATTTTCTTCTCCGTTGAGCAATTCTAGCAGAATGTAGCAGCTGTTCACCAGATATATTAATTTCCTCTAAATCGGTTTCTTCATGTAACATTTCAATAGAGAACATTTCATCTAAAACATTCACATTGTCTCCTTTGATTTCATAAATAGTATCTCCACCTTCAATGTCTGTATATTTGTTTTCCTCTACGCCATCAATCTTATTTATAACTTCAAATGGTTTGTTACATTTTTCGCTTACATCATCTCCTGGTAAGGTCTTAACCAATGAGCGTATTCCATCCTCGCTTGGCAGAAGGTCCTCATTCCTCATCTTGAGTTCTCGATCACTAGATGGCAATAACACAAATGTTTCCTTGCTGGTGTTTGGAGAATCACAGTGATCTTCTAAGTTATCATTTTCATTCATCTCTTTGGAGATCTCTTCTTGATCTTTAGAAAAAACATTACAATCCTCCAAATAAATGCACTCTGATAAAAAAGGGGTCTCCTTTTTGTCCTCTTTCCAATGTTCTTCCATGGCTGTTTTTAAATGTTCCTGTTTAATTCCATGGCAACACAATTTTTCACAACCAGAAGTGTTAGAAGACAATCCAATCCATTGAGATACATGATCTTCCCAGCTTTTTTTTCGAACAGCTACAGACATGTCACAAAGCAAAGCGCCGGATGAAATTCTTAGACAGGGGAGCATGTGATTTCAATGCGGGAATGCCGTGAAGAGCAATGCAGCTGACCTGGTGAAGTATCATCTACCAAACAAGAAATCAGATCAGTTAGGGTCTAAATGTTGACAAATGATCAACAAGCAATACAGCAGCCCTTGTCTGGAGGAACAGCCTGTTTTCTTATACAACCATAATAGCTTCTGCTTGCCAACATTTGTACAATAACATTCATTTTATTTTAGTCACAGGATAACTAATTTCATGCATCTGTATTCTCTAAAGTCTTATGACTATGTATTACTAATAATGTTATCTCTCAATAGAGACTAAACTAGACAACTTAATGAGCCAATTCCACCCAGCAGCTACATAAGTCAATTCCACATTAAATTAGGAAAAATTCCGTTGTCTGAAAAAAATGTGAAGTATTTGCTTTACATTGCACACATGATTGTCAAATGAATAATTACTGCCATATAACATCTGATTTTCATATAATGTTGATAAAATATTTGCAAATATAGGTAAAAAGTCACCAATGAACTTTATGCGGGAGTATCCAAAAGGAATACATTATTTTTAGAGGTGATATTCTACTATACCACTAACAGTTCTATGTTCTCTTTTGAATACATATAAAATATATAGAATAATTGCCATATAATGCATTAATAATATCATTATCATCATTATGTTACACTGTCATATTGCACATTGCTTGAGAAAGGCTTTTGTATAAGTCGAAACGTTGCCATTGTATTTGTATGGGGCATATATGATAAATGATGAAATAACGATATGCTGAAGCCATTATATACTTTCTTGGACTATGATAGTGGACCTGGACTAATCCACTGGGGTGGTCTGTTGCATTCTACATCCTTACCTACATTAGAGACACTTGGTGCTGCTTTTATCTTTCTATTTGTTCAATTATAAACACTGTCTTATATGTATATGTGTCAATACACATTAGATAGAACTCAGCTGAACTCCCACAATTTCGGCAGGATTAACTGACTAATATGTACTACTCGACTCAGATTGCGAAGGCAAATTTCCACATGCTCGGTTCTTTGTTTCCAAGGGAGATAATGCAAGCTAGCATTTTTTTTTTAAGGGGGGTATAGAAATAACTGTTGGTCGAACGAGCATCAAACACCTTAATTTATACCAATTCAAATCTTCAAAATTGATTCTAATCTGCTTGTGCTTAGTAGCATACGATGGTTCGGTCCCCATACAGTTTGCATCATTACTTTTCCATCATGTCGGCAGCACATCCCCTGTTTACATGGGGAGATAAGCAGCCAACAACGATGATTTTATAGGTAGCATTAAAGATGCCCTATTTACACGGGCCAATGTATGGGATAGAGCGCTCGTATGAATGCTTATTTGCCCAATTATTGGGCAGTTCAATTGGCCCTTAACGACCGGCGTATAGTGTTTTTACGTCGGCCGTTTGGGGTAGTTCTTCTGAAGCACCGCCTTTTCACTTCGGCACTTCAGAAGAACTTTTCCAGCATCGTGCAGGGTGCTGCTGAAGCCTGGGCTGTTGCTAACTGCCTTGGGCTTCAGGGTAACGATAGGGAACCACTAGCAGTGGTCTCCGATCATATTTTACCCCGCAGATGCAGCGCTCAATAGTGAGCGCCGCAACTGAGTGATTTTAGTGGGAGGGAGCTCCCTCTCTCACCACACTGGCATCCCGCGTGCATCGTGGGATGCCAATGGTTTCTATGGCAGCCTGGGGGCCTAACAAAGGCCCCCAGGTCTGTCTTTAGTGATTGCCTGTTAGGTCATGCCAGTGGCATGTCCTAACAGGCAACAATACACTGCAATACAGAAGTATTGCAGTGTATTATAAAAGTGATCAAAATATCGTACAGTAAAGTCCTCTAGTTGGACTAAAAAAAAAGTTAAATAAAGTTTGAAAGAAATAAATAAAATGTCCCAAGTAAAAAATAAAAAAATAAAAAAACTTTTTCCCCATACAAAATACTTTATTATGAAAAAAAGTTAAAAGTTACTCATATTTGATATCGCCGCATCCGTAACGAACCCAACTATAAAACGATTACATTATCTAACCCACATGGTGAACGCCGTAAAAATAAAATAGATAATACCTCCAGAATTGCTGTTTTCTCTTCATTCTACCTTCAAAAAAATGTGTTAAAAAGTGATCAGTCGCATCTACTCCAAAATGGTACCAATAAAAACTACAAATCGTCCCGCAAAAAAAAGCCCCCATACAGCTGCATCGGTCAGAAAATAAAAAAGTTATGGCTATTAAAAGATGGTGACACAAAAACAAATAATTTTGAAAAAAATGTGTTTTTAGGGCATGGCCAGACGTGGCAGAATTTCCGCAGCGGATATTTTCTCCATTGGTTTCCACACCTTTTTAGTTAGGTTCGTGCAGACGAGGCGGAAAACTCTGCTGCGGACCATAGGCTGCGGTGCGGAATTTGGTGTCTGCAGCATACACTGGCTGTTGCGGACGTGTAGCGGACTTGTTCCGGACTTATTGCAGAATTTCTCCATTGACTTCATTGGAGATACAAAATTCCACAATGAAATTCGCAGATGTTATGTGTGTTGCGTTGCGGATTGGTTTTTACGAACAAGATATTTCTTCATTCTGGCTGGACCTATGTGTTTTGAGGTCTATAGCCAGGCTGAGATGAAATGTTTTAAAAGATAGCAGGAAGTACTCTTCACCTGAATACGCAACGGCTAATCCGCATCAATTTACTGCACATTTTAGGCAAAGGCGCAACGGAATCTCCAACGCAGATTATGTGCGGCATTGATGCGGACAGTGTCTGCAGAAGTATGCCACGTCTGGCCATGCCCTTACTATGTAAAAGTAGGAAAACATAAAAAAAACAATGTATTCAATATGGTATCGCCGCAATCGTAACGACCCGCTGAATAAAGTTATTATGTTACTTATACCACACGCTAAACTGCGTAAAATTAAGACGCAAAAAAAATGGCAACATTTCAGTTTTTTTTCCAGTACCACACTAAAAAAAGTTAATCATACATTATTTGTACCCCAAAATGATGCTATTATAAAATACAACTTTTCAAGCAAAAAAAAAGTCCTTATACAGCTATGTCGACGGAAAAATAAACAACTTATAGCTCTTTGAATGCAACGATGGAAAAACCTAAAAAATTGTTCGGTCATTAAGGTTTAAAATACCTTCGGTATTAAGGGGTTAAGCTATAAAGTCTATAAAGTAGGATGAAAGACCTGCTGGTCCTGTAGCAGGAACATGAAAATGACACAGAACCACTATAGTCCATGATTACCAGCATTGCCTACTAATAAGGAGTGGAGGTTAAGTAGGTCTTTGCCTGGAATATCTTTAATGATAAACTTTAAACCTTTCTGCCTACAATTATAAGGGCAAATCGAGGAAAAGAGGCAGCACTCCAAATAGAAGATATCAAAAAATGTCAGCTTGACAAAGGCTGGGTTCACACGAGCACATTAACATCAGTAATGGACGGACGTATTTCGGGCGGAAGTCCCGGACCGAACACAGTGCAGGGAGCCGGGCTCCTAGCATCATAGTTATGTACGATGCTAGGAGTCCCTGCCTCTCCGTGGAACTACTGTCCCGTACTGAAAACATGATTACAGTACGGGACAGTTGTCCTGCAGAGAGGCAGGGACTCCTAGCGTCGTACATAACTATGATGCTGGGAGCCCGGCTCCCTGCACTGAGTTCGGTCCGGGACTTCCGCCCGAAATACGTCCGTCCATTACGGACGTTAATGTGCTCGTGTGAACCCAGCCAAAGGCTGCATTGAGCAGCTGAAACGTTGCATCCCTTGCACATATGGTTGAATATAAACAATTTTTTTTTTTACATCTTCAATTTGAAGTGCTGCCTCTTTTCCTCGATTTGGAGTCGGATCCCTGGAGGCTGGCAACCTATTGACCCTTGTGAGGTCTAGTTCTGCTGTTTACAATTATAAGGGTATATTCACACAAAGGTTTTTGCCAAGCAGAAAAAATTTGCCTCAAAATTCCTGCAGGATTTTTAAGGCATGACACTTTTTTTTTTTGTGAGCGGTCAAAAAACTCCTCTGGAAGAAAATTTAAATCAACGGAGGAAGAGTATGAGCAGTTTTATGTCGCTAATTTCGACACAGTTTCCAAATCAAAGTCAGAAGCAGAAAATGCAATTTTGAACCAGGTCCAAGGCTCTTAGACCAAATAGTT
This sequence comes from Rhinoderma darwinii, assembly GCF_050947455.1. Classification (NCBI taxonomy): domain Eukaryota; kingdom Metazoa; phylum Chordata; class Amphibia; order Anura; family Rhinodermatidae; genus Rhinoderma; species Rhinoderma darwinii. The sequence goes on from NC_134687.1 coordinate 79,238,910, forward strand.
TGGTATTTGAAGTCTAAAAAAGTGTTCCCATGAAGTCCCAGGCAGTGGGAAATGGGGTCGGTATTCTGTGATCGGATAAAGGATACATTTATTGATCCATTTTGACATAATAATGGTTTACATACATGTTGCACGTGCTTTTACAGTCAATTTCTTTTGGGAGGCAAAATTATATCTTTGTGCACAATTGTAGACATCAATAATATTGAAATGTTCCCTCAAAAGTTGCATAAAATCCCTTTTAAATGACTTTATTACCAAAATGATTCCACAGATGCTTAGCATGTGAATCTTCACTGCAGCTGAACTAGATGTTTTCTGAGTGCATTACCCTGAAGCATCCAATCTGTATGGCAAGAGATCAGAAAATACAAGACACATATTGTGGCCCTTCAGAAGGCAGGGAAATGACAGCTGATTTCTTTGACTCACACTTTTAAATCTGATACATATCTGCTCAATAAGTTCACCGACTACTGCTTAACATTTCATTGCTATTTGGTCATGGTCATTTTAGTTCTTGCAAATAAACAGACGGTCTATCCAGCCACAGTATCACATGCCTGAGGGAAAGAGAGCAGCTAATCTCCGGTATCTACATACTGGGGTTTCAGCTCTTTGTCCATTAATAAAAAATGTTGGGCTTATTTCATAAAATTGTTTATAGATATGAGCTTGCATGATGCAAAACATTTGATGTATAAATCTGACTACAATCCCATTGGCGAAGACCAGGGGTTTGCCATCTAGAACAGAATGACCTGTTGTTGGCCTTTCTATGGCACATGGGCCAACCCCCCTCTTCCCATTCTCTTCTATAGTTCTTATGCCCTTTTACAGAGAATTTCTTTATTTGGCAGATTACTATTGCCCCTGGGGTGTTCAGGTTTATTTTAACCAGATTGATTGATTGATTTGGTTATTGCTACTATTCAAGGGTCAGTTGGCTTCATGTAAACATCAATATTTATGAATCCAGCTTCGTTTTGTATCTGCCATATAAAGCACTAAGATAGTTCACAGTCCTGTACTTCTTCACTGCTCACAGTCCTTTCCTGTATTCACTCAAATCAGAACCAGTCTCCGAATGGATACAGAAATGTATTTCCCTATCAGAGGCAAACATGCACATTACAGGGATCTAATTCTGTTTTTGTATTATTATTATTATTATTATTATAGCAACCCATTATTAGGTCATTTGAGTGACATATCGTGAAATTATATTAGCTAAAATAGCTATGACTAAGAGACAAGTATACCCTGAAACATGTAGGCTGTCACGATCTGTGGGGATGTGGACCCACTAGGCCGCACCCCCGTAGCGGTGTAGCAGCTGGCCAAACAACAGTGTACCAAGTCAATATAAAGTCCGAGCACCAGACATGGTGTAAGTCAGCAGGCGTAGTAGACGGCACAATACGACTCCAACACTAGAGATGGCACAGGAACAAATACAGCACAGGATACAGGATTAGGTAGCAGGGCACAGGAACACAGGGAACAGGATATGACTAAGGGACCATTTGCAAGACGAACAGAGGAATACAAACGACAAACGAGTAAAAGGGCAGAGCCCTTCTTATAGTCCAGGGTGATCGTGGGCTAATCACTGATGATTTACATGTGCATCACTGGCCCTTTAAGGCAGGGCGCGAGCGTGCACCCGCACCCTATAGGACACAGCAGAGCGGAGCGAAAATGAGTGCTGGCATCTCCTGGGGAGGATATGGGGGTCAGCGCTCACAAGTCTATGGCTGTGGGCCATCAAGGGGTGAGTAATCCTGACAAGTCATGCCGTGAATGTCACATAGGCTAATATACCCTTACTGTTGATGTCTCAGATGCCGTGCACCTATTGAGCACTAGATCCTTCCACAGATAATGGGGAGCGGTTTTACTTTTCTTCTATACTTTTAGATGATTATTATTGGTAGATTGTATTCAGAATAATCTGTACCTGCATAAAAACCATCAACAAACTTATGTTGACAGATACATTATTCTTATTATGTGCCTCTTTTTATTGAGTGCAAAACACCATGTGCATCCCTCCCCATTAATAATCGTATACAAGTATTAGAAATTCATATGTTAATAATTTCCAATATGATCTGTTGGCACTTGGATGGGAATAGGACATTTTTTGCATTTAAGCATACTAAAGCCTTGCTTATCCCTAAAATAGTGTGTCCATTTTTAATCACTGGTGACACTGGTAATCAAATCACTTAGTTGGGTCATTGCAAACATCAATATTAATAAATTCAACTTCACTTTTTTGTTATTGCTATACATACAGAATTAAGATGTCTCACGGCCCTGTACATATTCACTGTTCATGACCCTGTCCTGCATTCATTCAATAAGATTTGTCAACAGCAGCTTACCTACTTGCTGATGGTTTCGAGGTAGCAATATTTTTATTTCACGCTGAATAAAAATAACTGAAAAGGGTCAATACAGCAAAAAGTTGGAATGTCCCTTTTAACAATATTTTAATGTCAGAAAACAAAGTCAGGTTATTGCAACTTGAAAATGATTGTGAAAAGCTGAAAACATAATTTAAAACAACAGAGAGAATATTTAACCGTAGAGACCTCTGGTCTCCCAAAAATTCCCCTCTTTTCAGGCTAATGCAAATACCAATATAATCCATATCCTATTGACAATATAAAAGCAACTAGCCTGTCAAATAATTGTTTGGTTTTTAACTGGATTCAGGAAACTCCAATGAGTTGTATATTTTTAAGTGTGATCCATGTATTATTTAGAATTGAGATATTTATCACACATGGATTGGCCCAAGAAACAGATTTATTAGCCTACGTTTAATATAGTCAATTGATGCCAACTGTATATCAACAGTGTATCAACTTCCGCACCCAAAACAACCCTTTAAAATTGTCAAAACTTGCCATCAAAACAAATCATACGCAGAGAGCTGTAATAAACATATGTTCAATGTTATAATTTTGGAAACCAGCTTCTGTTAGATCATATGCCACGGAAATAAGAACAAACTGCAAGAGAAGCATAAACAGTCCTGGGCCACCATACTGCTGTCACATGCTTGGATAGAAATTTACTACAGTGAAATAACACATGGAATATTTCCAATCTTTTTCAAGTCATTTTTCTAGTCACTTTTAATCTTAAATACATGGGAGAAAGTTTTTATAATATGTGCTGAGAGAGTGCTCATAATCGTATTAGGTATTCTGCATCTATGTGATACATAAAGCTAAAATTTTTAATACTCTTCAAACAAAAAACTAAACCTCCATTCAAAATTTACTCCATTCATCCTACTTATAACTGACCCTAACCACTGGTTTACAAAAAGTAAACAATTATTCACAAACCAAGTTAGAAAAAAAGGACACCCTTCCTACTTCCGTAATCATTAAGAGAATAATTAGCAGCCAAGAGTTAATGATCAAATCCATAAGATTAAGCATTAAGAAGTATGACTAGCTCTACAGGGTTTGAGCCTCTCGTAGACTTGCATTGAGACACTGACTTCTGGTCCCTATAGCAGATGGTTTCTAAATGTTGATTTAGCTTTTGGAAAAAATTACTACATATTGAAATCTGTTGAGTTTTTGTTTTCACCAGAGGTTATTTGATTCTTTTATAGAAGTTGGTGAGGACCACACAATTGTTGATATTTAGACCCGATAACAAAAAAACAGAAAATTGAAGGAGGATGTACCTTCTTTTTCCCTACGACTATAAGTGAAATTTGGTCTGGGTGGACTGAAACGGACCCATCACAATCCACAATTATCTGAGCGTGTTGTGGCTCACCTTAGTATATTACTTACAGTAAGCCTACAAGTGTAAAGGCCCATTTACACGGGCCAATAATCAGGAACGGGACCATTTCTGCCCTTCTAAACCCACCATAAGAGTCACCATTTTAATTCCTAGGCATTACTTTTTGGTCAGACTTGGAGTGGTTTTTTGAAACCCCATTTATAACTTGATTTTTATGCTCACAGAACCAAACAAATATAGTGGCTTTGGCAGGACAAAGGTATAGACAGTGATTATGTAGTCAAAAAGGAAATCACAGAAAAAATCAGCTGATCAAAAAAATCACTCAATAAAACATAGCCTTTAATATATTAGGATAAAAAAGGGAAAATTATTATCCCTCCAAATAATGATGCCAAAAATAATAAGGGTGAGGGGTTCTCTCTTTTGTTCATTGAGTTGAGAGAACAGAAAAACAACAGACCCTGGTATGCCCTATCAGGTACGTATACCAAGGTCAATTGTTTTTCTTGTTCTCTCAACTCAATGAACAAAAGAAAGAACCCCTCTACCCCGCACCCTTATTAATTTGGGGATCATTATTTGGAGGGATAATCATTTTACCATTTTTATTCCGATATATTAATTAAAAGGTTATGTATTACTGTGTAATTTTTTTGATCAGGTGATTTTTTTTCTGTGATTAACCTTGTTTTTCATCATTATCCATTCTTCCTCACTGTGATATATCGGATATGATGTTTTTTTAATAATACTTCTAAAGATATAATTTTATATTGATTTGAATCTAGGGATTAGTTACCTGCTGGCAAATGGTTTGTATTTAGAAGTTTTCTTACCAATAACAATCAATAGGGCTTGTGTATTATTGGTACGCTAAATATGTACGTCATCAGCACAAATCTCTCTCTTGTTTAGATCAGTACCCAGTACAATTACGATGTCACTTTTATAGGGCTATTATTGAGGGCATTGTGTGACTAGATTATTTCCAACTCTTTGCATCACTATATGGTGGTTTAGACATATATGCAATAGCGGATACACATGGGTCTGTTAAGGAGGCCGCCCGGGGCCGAAAGCTCCCAGGGGGGCCAATGGCCGCCCAGAGAATAAAGCCACAATAGGACCTAAAGGAACAGTGTCACCAAAAAAAAATTTTTATATCAGTTTTATGTTAGGGTTTTATTAAAAACGTTTGTATTTATTTGAGTGTTTGTGTGTTACTTTTTTCTATTTTTACACTTTTTCTTCCCTATGGGGGCTGCCATTTTTTTTCCATTTCTGTATGTGTCGATTAACGACACATACAGACATGGAATACGGCAGCTCCAGTCCCATAGGGAATGCGAACGGGGCCCGTTCCATCCACTATGGTGTACGCCGTGTGTGTGGGAACGGCGCATGCGCCGCTCCCACACAGTCCAATTTGAAATGCGCGCCGTCCGGCGCCATTTTCCTGTGGACCGGAAGTCGCGGCCGGACAGTAAGATTACTACTTCAGGTTGCGGCTTCCGGACTTGTGCACATGGAGCAGCGGCAGCAGACGGAGCGGACGGACCGGAGGGAGCGGCGGCGACTGGAGCAGGTAAGTGATTTCTATGTATGTTCGTGTTTCAGTGTGTGTTTACTAGTGTATGTAAACCTTCTACACTGTGTGTTAGCTCAAAAAATGGCGACACACAGTGTAGGAGGTTAGACCGTTCAAACCCCTCGTTTCTCCCGGCACTAGCCAGGATAAAGGAGGGGGGGATTCTGAGAGCTCACTAGAGCAAGGGATTTTTTCCCAATTTTGCAGCATAAAGCAATGTGGTTGCTTTACCACATGCAATGCTGCAATTTTGGGAATTGCTCCATCTAGTGACCAGTGCTGGGAAATATTATAAATTGAATCCAATTTATAATATTTCCTGACTCGTGAAAAAAATAAAAAAAATTAGAACAATGTTTAATCACCTACACACTAATTGTTTAACTAAAAAAAAAACAAAACATGTTTTGCTGGCAACACATTCCCTTTAAGTGTATCCGTGTCCTTTGGATGCGGATACAATTGACAACGCTAGCGAGGCAAGGGAACCATCACTTTTTTGTGATGCAGGTGGCGCGATGCTGGCATGTCAATTGATGGCGGGTGGCGATATCTACAGGAGGCACTGTCACTATCTACAGGAGGCAATGTGTGCCCTATTTCACAAAAAGTCTTTGTGTAGTCCAGGAATAATAGACGAATGGCTGATACCACTCCCATTGTCAGGAAGATGTATCCCTACACAGTGTGATACTGTCAGCGATGATTGGAGACTGTCAGTATGTAGGGGCACAGCCTACAATAACAACAAGCACAATGCCCATATATACTGTATATCAAGGCTTTTTCAAATATTTCAAACATTTTCTACATGTAAGGTTCTGAAGCAAATGGAAATAAAAAAAATATTACTAAAACTATTTTGTTTGGAAGAAAGTTCTGGATCACATATTGGTTTATTTCTTTCATGCAGGAAAAAAATGGATAACAAATGTTAGAAGTTCGCAAAATCTTTATTTACTCAGAAGGCAACCAGAAATAATGAAGGGATTCTAGTGATCTTTGGAAAGGTTCACAATACACACAGGGAATCAATCCAACAGCTGAATGCAAGATACGCATTTTATTGATGTTAACAATCAGGGAAAAAACCAGAGTCAAGTATTGGGCTGCTTTATCTTCATCCAGCTGCTATAAAATATACAAACAGCATGGTTTAACCTTTTATTTTATAATTATATTTGTGACCAGACCATAAACGCTATTGTCCCGTATTAAGTAATCATATACTATTCTAATATCCCAGAACAAAGTATATAACATGTATAACTGACAGTGCCACAGTGGGACAGCAACAGCAAACTCCTTTTGTAACATTACCATTTTTTTTGTCAAAAAGATAGGTCAAAAGCCAACATTTCTTAGTAGACACGTTATTTAAACGGATACAGTAGCTATACTCTGCACACTGTACTTTTCTGTAACACACAGTAACATGACACTGTCAATGTGCCTCTAAACTAACTTATTACACTTAAGAATCAGGACACAGCTTAAAGAGGCTCTGTCACCAGATTTTGCAACCCCTATCTGCTATTGCAGCAGATAGGCGCTGCAATGTAGATTACAGTAACGTTTTTATTTTTAAAAAACTAGCATTTTTGGCCAAGTTATGACCATTTTTGTATTTATGCAAATGAGGCTTGCAAAAGTCCAAGTAGGCGTGTTTAAAGTAAAAGTCCAAGTGGGCGTGTATTATGTGCGTACATCGGGGCGTTTTTACTACTTTTACTAGCTGGGCGTTCTGACGAGAAGTATCATCCACTTCTCTTCAGAACGCCCAGCTTCTGGCAGTGCAGATCTGTGACGTCACTCACAGGTCCTGCATCGTGTCGGCCACATCGGCACCAGAGGCTACAGTTGATTCTGCAGCAGCATCAGCGTTTGCAGGTAAGTCGATGTAGCTACTTACCTGCAAACGCTGATGCTGCTGCAGAATCAACTGTAGCCTCTGGTGCCGATGTGGCCGACACGATGCAGGACCTGTGAGTGACGTCACAGATCTGCACTGCCAGAAGCTGGGCGTTCTGAAGAGAGAAGTGGATGATACTTCTCGTCAGAACGCCCAGCTAGTAAAAGTAGTAAAAACGCCCCAATGTATGCACATAATACACGCCCACTTGGACTTTTACTTTAAACACGCCCACTTGGACTTTTGCAAGCCTCATTTGCATAAATACAAAAATGGTCATAACTTGGCCAAAAATGCTCGTTTTTTAAAAATAAAAACGTTACTGTAATCTACATTACAGCTCCTATCTGCTGCAATAGCAGATAGGGGTTGCAAAATCTGGTGACAGAGCCTCTTTAACGGGGTATTTGGATCTCAGACATGTTTGGCATATACATAGATTTGTCCAATAGACGGGAGTCCCACCTCTGGGACCCGAACCTGTCTCTAGAACTACACCTCCTAACCCCGTCCTACCTTCTACCGCTGTTGCTATGCTCTGACTATTGCAAAGGGGCATGTGCCCCTGATCCCCCTTTAAATATGTAGGACAGCCTGCTGCTGATGTTGAGGGCCTTCTCTAACAAATAAAAATATGCTCCAGCAGCGGCAGTGCAGAGGAGTGTTGTAGACAGGAGCGGGAGCTGTTCTACGCAATACACGGGGGTTTCTCCTGAACAGTATGTAAGATGTGATGTCAGACGTATAATGCAACTGTCCCATCTAGTTACCTAGCGAGAATGGAGGCGGGAGCATGTAGAAAGGGCTGGAGAGCTATCCTCCCCTCCTGCTTGCAACTTGCCTGAGGCAGTGGACAGATAAAGATTCATCCACGTAGCTCAGGACTAGTAAGAGCATAGTTTCATAGTTACTTAGATAGTATGGTTGTAAAAACACATATGTCCATCAAGTTCAACCAAGAAATGGGAAAAAGGGCATCCTTTCTATGAACTACATATTCAAGATTAGGCTGCACTAATGTTTTGTAAAGTGGTAATATTATATCCCTGTCCCGCGAGTCCATGCATCTTTTAATACACAACAATATCTTGCTGGCCTTTGAAGCAGCTGATTGACATTGCATGCTGTTATTTAGTCTATGATCTACAAGTACACCCAGACATTTCTCAACAAGTGACTCTCCCAGTGTAGCTCCCCCTAGTATATATGATGTGTGATGGTGCATTATATGTGGTTTATTGTGAGCCCTAAGCAGAGAGGAATGACTCTGTAATCAGGTACCACAGGTCGTGTCTCCAGCCTATGGACAATCAGACGAGTCAGAGGTACAGTACACGAGAGATAAAGTGTTCTCATTGTCCAGTCGCCGGAGGGGGTCATCAGGAGACACCACCATTACTCAGCTAGAGAGCAGACCAGCAAAACAAGCAGATCCAATTATCTTCCCCATTGTCTTCTCATCCGGGCTGTGACAGACAATAATTGGGCAATACACATAATAGTACAAAGGACACAACTCACATACAGACAGTAGAGCTACAATCTAAAGTCATTATAACTAATGATGGTGACTAGAAACTGCCAAGATGTTCCTCCCCTTGAGGGGTATATAAGGGCATGTTCTGGGGAGGATGGAGATCTTCTGGATTTAGACCTTAAAGGAACAGTGTCATCACAAATTATTTTTTTATATGTTAAAGATGTTAGTGCTTTATTAAAAACGTTTATATTAATTTGTGTGTTTGTGTTTTACTTTTTCTTATTTTTACACTTTTTCTTCCCTATGGGGGCTGCCATTTTTTGTTCCATTTCTGTGTGTGTCGATTAACGACACACACAGACATGGAATACGGCAGCCACAGTCCCATAGGGACTGCGAACGGCTCCCGTCCCATTGACTTCAGTGTACGGCGTCTGTGTGGGAACTGCGCATGCGCCGCTCCCACACAGTCCAATTCGAAATTGGCGCCGTCCGGCGCCATTTTCCTGTGGACCGGAAGTCGCGGCCGGACAGTAATATTACTACTTCCGGTCGCGGCTTCCGGATTTGTGCACTTGGACCAGCGGCAGCAAACGGAGCGGACGGGCCGGAGGGAGCCGCGGCGGCAGGAGCAGGTAAGAGATTTCAATGTATGTTCGTGTTTGTGTGTGTTTACTACTGTATGTAAACCTACTACACTGTGTGTTAGCTCAAAAAATGGCGACACACAATGTAGGAGGTTACACCGTTCAAACCCCTCGTTTACCCCGGCACTAGCCAGGATAAAGGAGGGGGGGATGCTGAGAGCTCACTAGAGCGAGGGCTTTTTACCCAATTTTGAAAAGCTGCAATTTTGGGGATAGCTCCATCTAGTGACCAAAAATGAGTAGTATTATAAATTAGAATTAATTTATAATATTTCCTGACTCGTGAAAAAAATAAAAAAAATTTGAACAATGTTTAATCACCCACACACTAAATGTTTAATTTTTAAAAAAAAAACATGTTTTTCTGGCAACACATTCCCTTTAAGGAGAGCTGAAGTTGAGGCCAGCGCTCTGAAGATGTTCCTGTGATTACCTTATTTTGTGGACTGTGTGTTGTTCCTGCATTGAACGCGACTTGTTCTGTCAGCATTGGATACAATAAACCCTGTTGAAGTTGCCCTGTAGTCACTGGCTCTGTTGATCGTGTATTAACTTAACGAACCCTATGACAACTGGTGTCAGAAGCGGGATCAACAGAGTTCAGGAGAGATGGACAGAGGTCTGCACACCAGGATGTCTATCGTGAGGAGAGCAATTGTGGTTTACCAGGAGGGAATGGACTGTCTCGGACCAAAGTCTACAGAAGACATTGAACGCTGCGTTTGGGATAAGGCTCTGACTATGGCAAGGAAGGAACAAGTTCTTGTGCGAGCTAGGGAGTTGTACCAGGAGACCATGGATGTTCTGGGATGTTTCGCCTCCAAGGATGATAAGTTCTGGGACTGGAACTGGAATTGGTGTCTGGCACAAGCGAAGCGAGAAGTGCCGCAAACATGGTGTGTACGGCCAGCACAGTGTTATAAGGATAGTGCTGCTGCTCCAGGCTCGGATCACTACAGATCTCCAGAGAAAGCTCCAGAGTGTCCTGAGGTGAGTGATGTGGAGTGTGTGGGCAGCTTATCCCATAAGATGTGGGAGCACCAGGAAGAAGGAAAAGATTCTGAATTTAATTCAGGACCGGAAGGAAAGCATACAGAGGATGTCAATATATCTACAGAAACAAATCCTGTGGAAGATGAAGATACAGGGGATATAACTAGCACTGGTGTGGATGATGAAGACACAGGAGATATAACTAGCGCTGGTGTGGATGATGAAGATACAGGAGATATAACTAGCACTGGTCCTCCTGAAACCTTTAGCACTGAAATCACTAGTGCCAGTTCTGAAAGCCCAACTGAGGTTAAGTCACACAAAACAGAACCACTAGTGAGCAATGAAGTTTGTGCTTCTCCTGGCGATGTGTTTCCTGCATTCCCTTCATCCCAGGATTTCCAATAGGTTGAGGGATCCAGCTCTATTGTTACCTTGAGGTCTGTTTTGTCTTTGTTCAATTATGTTGTGGATGTTACGGTCAGTACGGACTCTCCAGGCAGACAGTCTTCCAAGATGGATGAGGAGAACACTGGAGTGTCAGCGAGTTCTAAGGTGGAAGAAGGAGTGTTGGAGGATCAGGTCTGCGAAGGACAACAAGACACTGGTTCCAACAGCAGTGATGACCTTCATGATGGTGAGACTTCAGACCCTTTTCAAATATGAAAACCAATAAATACCCACAGAAAGGATATAGTTCAAATAGTGCAAGAAAAGTAATCATCTAACTATAAAACAAAGTTATAGACTGTATAGATGGCACTACGTTAGAAATCCTTAGTATTGACCAAGATTACCTTGGTGCGTTGATCAAAAAATTACCACCAGACACTATAGTGAAAAAATGATCAACTTAGGCACACAACAATATAGGTATATGAAAATATATACATTTTATTACATAAAAACATGAACAAGTTAAAAGATGGAATAAAAGATGAGTCACACAATGATATTGACGTCAACCTGTGCTAAACCAAATATCAGTAATTTGCCATAATTGTAAGCTAGTAACAGACACAATATTCAACAGCATCACGTAAAGTCAATCAAACAAAATATCAAGGATATATGGATTTGCTGAATGAAAAATGGCGATTGGTAAAATGTAATAGGATGAAATCTAATGATTATGTACAATACGCCATAGTAAGAAGGACTAGTGTATAAGTGCTGAAAGACAAGCTCATTGAAGTCAGAAATACAAGGATAAGGTTACTGACCAGAAGAAAAAATTAGGCTTACATACCAGTAGACATAGTGACACACAGAGGAGACGCCTGCACATTATAACAAATGATGGTGACTAGAAACTGCTAAAATGTTCCTCCCCATGAGGGGTATATAAGGGCTTGTCCTGGGGAGGATGGAGATCTTCTGGATTTAGACCTTAAAGGGAATGTGATGCCAGAAAAACATGTTTTTTTTAAAAAAATTAAACATTTAGTGTGTGGGTGATTAAACATTGTTCAAATTTTTTTTATTTTTTTGCACGAGTCAGGAAATATTATAAATTATTTCTAATTTATAATACTACCCATTTTTGGCCACTAGATGGAGCTGTTCCCAAAATTGCAGCATTGCAACATTGGGTTAAAAGCCCTCGCTCTAGTGAGCTCTCAGCATCCCCCCCTCCTTTATCCTGGCTAGTGCCGGGATAAACGAGGGGTTTGAACGGTGTAACCTCCTACACTGTGTGTCGCCATTTTTTGAGCTAACCCACAGTGTAGTAGGTTAACATACAGTAGTAAACACACACAAACACGAACATACATTGAAATCTCTTACCTGCTCCTGCCGCCGCGGCTCCCTCCGGCCCGTCCGCTCCGTTTGCTGCCGCTGGTGCAAGTGCACAAATCCGGAAGCCGCGACCGGAAGTAGTAATATTACTGTCCGGCCGCGACTTCCGGTCCACAGGAAAATGGCGCCAGACGGCGCCAATTTCGAATAGGACTGTGTGGGAGCGGCGCATGCGCAGTTCCCACACAGACGCCGTACACTGCAGTCAATGGGACGGGAGCCGTTCGCAGTCCCTATGGGACTGTGGCTGCCGTATTCCATGTCTGTATGTGTCGTTAATCGACACACACAGAAATGGAACAAAAAATGGCAGCCCCCATAGGGAAGAAAAAGTGTAAAAATAAGAAAAAGTAAAACACAAACACACAAATGAATATAAACGTTTTTAATAAAGCACTAACATCTTTAACATATAAAAAAATAATTTGTGATGACACTGTTCCTTTAAGGAGAGCTGAAGCTGAGGCCAGCGCTCTGAAGATGTTCCTGTGATTACCTTATTTTGTGGACTGTGTGTTGTTCCTGCATTGAACGCGACTTGTTCTGTCAGCATTGGATACAATAAACCCTGTTGGAGTTGCCCTGTCGTCACTGGCTCTGTTGATCGTGTATTAACTTAACGAACCCCATTACATGATGCATACAGGTTGTTTGTACCCAGATGCACGACTTTATATTTATCCACAAACCTAATTTGCCAAGTGAATGCCCAAACACGTAGTGTGTCCAAATTGGCTTGTAATTTACGAACATTTTACATAGACTAAACTATACTACATAGCTTGGAGTCATCTTCAAAAATAGAAACATTACTATTAATCCGATCCTCTATATAATTAATAAATAAGTTGAATAATAGGGGTCCCAGCACTGAACCCTGGGGTACACCACTTATAACCGGGGACCACTCAGAGTAGGAATCATTGACCACAACTCTCTGCATATGGTTCTTGAGCCAATTTTCAATCCAATAACAAACTATACTTTCTAAACCTATAGACCTTAATTTACCAATTAGGCATTTGACACTGTTTCTTGATAAAGTCCAAAAACACTATATTCACTATATAGCAGCCTCTCTGTCTAGGCTTCTACTCACCTCTTCATAAAGTCAGGTCAAGTTGGTTTAACAACTTCTGTCCTTAGTAAGACAGACCAGTTGTTTAGTTTATGTGTGCAGTAAGAGGGTAGAGGGGAACTGTAAATGTAACCTTTGGGGAGAGGGATTATTTATAGATTCTTTTGTGGAGGAGGTGACTTGTCTGTCAATGCTATGTGTGGGGGAAGGGGACTTCTTTATACTATAATAAGTTTTTGTAAGGAGGGGACTTGTCTATAAATGCTATGTGTGGGGGAGGGGGGCTTCTTTATAGATCATTCTTGTGGCAGAGGGAGACATGGCAGTAAATGCTGTGTGTGAGGTAGGGGGACTTCTTTGTAGACCGTTTTTGTGGGGATGGGGAGACTTAACTATTTGTGGGGGGCTTCTTTAGGGCCTATTCACACGTAAATTTTCGTAAAACCATGGCAAAACTAGGTCTTGTGAATTGGCCCTCATGGTTTATTTGTGTAGGAAAAGGGGGGTTAGCGGTAAATGCTACGTTAGGGAGAATGGGGATTAGTTATTTATTTATTTTTGCTTTCAAAATTTAAATTTTTATTTTCCAACATAAGATACATACATTATTGTTACACAAAAATGCATTTCAATAACGCATTTTATATTTAATACCCCATCCCCATCCCGATCCCTCCCCTCCCACGAATGAAGATACCGGGTGGTGAATGGGGACAGAGAAAGAATAAAATAAAATGTAATAAAAAACAAATTCTATAATATCTCTCATTTTTATCTAGAGGGTATAAATATTAGGCCTCATTCACACGACAGGGTCCGAGTGTCGGGCGATAAAATCGGCCGGTTTGCATCCGTTTTGCATCCGTTCCAATTCTGTTCTGGGCCGTGTTGCCGTTTTTAACGTCCGATTTTGACCAGTTTTCATCCATTTTTTTCCCTGTCTGTTTTAAAATCGGATAAATTTCATTTACATTTGTTGCCACACACAGCTCTCTGTAGATAATTCCACACAGCCCCCTGTAGGTAATGCCACCCAGCCCCCTGTTGGTAATGCCACCCAGCCCCCTGTTGGTAATGCCACCCAGCCCCCTGCAGGTAATGCCACCCAGCCCCCTGCAGGTAATGCCACCCAGCCCCCTGCATGTAATGCCACCCAGCCCCCTGCAGGTAATGCCACCCAGCCCCCTGCAGGTAATGTCACCCAGCCCCCTGTAGGTAATGCCACCCTGCCCCTGTAGGTAATGCCACCCAGCTCCCTGTAGGTAATGCCACCCAAGTCCCCTGTAGGTAATGCCACCAAGTCCCCTGTAGGTAATGCCACCCATCCCCCTGCAGGTAATGCCACCCAGCCCCCTGCAGGTATTGCCACCCAGCCCCCTGCAGTTAATGCCACCCAGCCCCCTGTTGGTAATGCCACCCAGCCCCCTGTAGTTAATGCCACCCTGCCCCCTGTAGGTAATGCCACTCAAGTCACCTGTAGGTAATGCCACCAAGTCCCCTGTAGGTGATGCCACCCAGCTTCCTGCAGGTAATGCCACCCAGCCCCCTGCAGGTAATACCACCCAGCCCCCTGCAGGTAATGCCACCCAGCCCCCTGTAGGTAATGCCACCCAGCCCCCTGTAGGTAATGCCACCCTGCCCCCTGTAGGTAATGCCACCAAGTCCCCTGTAGGTGATGCCACCAATTCCCCTGTAGGTAATGCCACACAGCCCCCTGTAGGTTGCACCCACCCCCCCCCCTTCCAGGAGAAGTCACTGACTTCAATGTCCATATATGGACAGCTTAGTCACTGACTTCTCTTGGAGAGGAATCCCCCGCCACAGGGTCGGGGATTCCGTTTCTGAAGTGAGTGACGTCACTGTGTCCATATATGGACTGTGTAGTCACGCACTTCTCCTGTAGCGGAATCCCTGGCCATAGAGTCGGGGATTCCGCTTCAGAAGTGAGTGACGTCGCTGTGTCCATATATGGACAGTGTAGTCACTTACTTCTCCTGTAGCGGAATCCCCAATCCCCGGCCGGGGATTGGGGATTCCGACTCCTACAGGGAGCAAAAAAAGACCCTCCTCCTCGCATGCACTCTGCACTGTGACGAGGAGGAGGAGAGAGAGCGCGAGCGATGGATTACATGGCCATCACTCGGGACACATTCCGGAGATGGCCGTGTATTACCCGGCCCCATAGACTTCTATGGGAGCCGGGCGGCCGGGTAAACGGCCGAAAATAGGGCATGTCCCATTTTTTGACGGCCAGGTTTGCCGGGCCGTCAAAAAATTGGTCGTGTGAATAGCCCCATTAAGGGTCTATTGTTCCTACTGCAGCCGGGTGACGGACGATTTATGAACGGCCGTCACCCGGCCGGGAAACCCTGTCGTGTGAATAAGCCCTTAGTATACCATGTGTATTTTATTAATGCAATTTTTATTCTTGCGCTTCAAGCCAGGTTCCCCATACTCTATTAAATCCCAACAATTTTTAATTTCTCATAGCCCAATTTTGTTCCTGCTGTATATATACACCTTTATTATTTGTTTCCAGGTACCAACAGTTGGTTCTACTTCTGAAATCCATTGTTTCAAGATACATTTTTTGGCCATAAATAATAGGAAGTTTATTGTTCTTCCCCTATTGTTTCCTATTCTCATATTTCCAACATCTCCCAGAAGACAAGTCCATGGATTTATTTCCAACTTTATCTTATAAACCTTATTTATATTTATTACTACATCCCTTCAAAACTTGTGTTGTTTGGGGCATTTCCAAAACATGTGAATCCAATCTGCCCTACCATCTCCACATTTTGTACATTTATCATCCAGATTAAAATAAATTTTAAATAAGAACATAGGTGTTCTATGTAATCTGTGTACAATAAAACATTGTGTAATTCTATGTGATAAGTTTTTAGAGACCTGAGGGGTCACTTCCAGAATTTTTCCCCATTCAGTTTCACTCCTTATTTTTCCTAAATCTTTGTGCCAATGTGCAATATATTTCAATTGTGTATTTTTAACCTGTGCGTCCAATAATTCATTATACAAAAATGACATTAAACCTTTCCTATCCCCCAACATCCTCTATCCATGTAGTTACCCTTTCGTCCTCTAAATTATTTTCATATATTTTCCCCACATCTTTTAGTATACATTTTAATCGAATATATAAGAAATAGTATTTAGTATGCAACCCAAATTAGCTTTGAAGAGTCTCAAATGATTTAATTCTGTTTCCTTCCATTATCTTATACAAAAACCATATACCCAATCTTATCCATTCCTTATACCCCTCTATTTTTTTGCTTATGATGAATAGGTTATCCCAAATAAGTGTCTTTTTAAATCAATGTTTCATACCTGTTATTTTTTTTACATTTTATACCAGCTTACAGAAGAGGTATATAAAATTGGCTACCGTGAGCGGATACGGTGTGAACCTGCCTCTAACACTTCCAGTTTCCCTAATTTTTTATCCACAAATTGATAAACCTATTTATGTATTTCTGTTACTCATTTTGCAGTTTCCCTCAGTGCTGCTGACCCTTGTGCTGCCAAAAAATAAGCTTTCCAATTTGGGACTGCCAATCCCCCTTTGCCAACCGGAAGTTGTATATAATGCTTCCCAATTCTAGCATTGCCATTTTTCCATATTAGCTCCCTCACCAGGGTATCCATGATTGAGTAAATTTTTTTCAGGGTATCTCCACAGGGCAGTTTTTAAAACAGTACAACGCTTGGGGTAGCCACACCATTTTGATAAAATTTATCTTAGTAGCCATAGATAAATTCATTTTGGACCAAACTTTTCCCCTTTGCTCTCCAGCTATGGACCAAGGGGACCACATTCAGTTCCATATATATCGCTCCACCTCCCTGGATACATTAATTCCTAAATATTTAAAGGATTCTTTCTCCTCCAACACTCTCAGTTTTGGTACTATTCTTTTAATTCTATTCTTGTCCAATTTCCCCATAGACATCAATACCGATTTCCCCCAATTAACTATGAACCCAGAGAATCTTGAATAATTCTCAATTATCTCCCCTACATTTTTTAACGATTCATTAGTATCATCCAAAAACACCATCAGATCGTCTGCATAAAGAGCAACCTTAAATTCTAATTCCCCTACCTTAAATCCTTTCATATCCCACTATTCTTTATATGGAAAGCTAGTACCTCTATCCCCAATGCGAATAGCAAATGGTACAGAGGACAACCTTGTCGTGTTCCTCGTGTCAGCAGGAATGGAGGCAATCTATCCCCATTTATCATTTATACACACTGAGGCCCTTTGGTTTCCTATATTTTCCTATAATCAGTTTCATCCACCTCATGAATTGTGGTCCAAACCCCATTTTCTCCATTGCTGTCCAAAAAAGGACCATTCCACCCTATCAAATGCTTTCATTGCATCCAGCGAGAGGATTGCACCTCCATTCCTGCTGACCTCCTCCAACCCAATTAGTGCAAAGAGATTGCAAATATTATATGATGTTGTTTTGCCTGAAACAAATCTTGTTTGCTCTTCTCCCACGGCCTTTTTGATCACCCTGGCCAGCCTCTCCGCCAATACCTTTGTTAAAATCTTCATGTCTAAACTTAGCAGGGAGATTGGCCTGTATGACCCTGGGTCCAGTATATCCTTCTCTTGTTTACATATCAAAATTATGTCTGCACCATAAATTAACTCCGGGAGTATCCCACCTTCATGAGTCTCGGCCAGCGTGTTTAGCAAT
Organism: Rhinoderma darwinii; assembly: GCF_050947455.1. NCBI lineage: Eukaryota > Metazoa > Chordata > Amphibia > Anura > Rhinodermatidae > Rhinoderma > Rhinoderma darwinii. Next base: position 79,256,928 of record NC_134687.1, read on the forward strand.
TCTCTGACAATAATTTCTGATATTTTAGATATATCTCCCCATGGAAGCCCATCGGCTCCTTGTGCTCTATTTTACCCCAGATCCTTAATAGCTTTTTTCATTTCTTCCAACTTCAGTGGGGCATTTAGTCTGTTACTAGCTTCCGCTGAAAGAATTTTCAACCTCGCAGAGTCAATAAAGGCTGACAAGTCTGCTATTGTATCCCTATATTCTGTTGTAGGAATTCAAAGAGTAGGCAGCACTCCACATTCTAGTGTCAAGAAAGTGAAAACTGTTTTATTCACCCATATGATAGATTGCAACGTTTCAGTCCTAATCCGGACCTTTTTCAAGTCCGGATTAGGACTGAAAAGTTGCAATCTATCATATGGGTGAATAAAAACGTGTTCATTTTTTTGACACTACAATGTGGAGTGCTGCCTATTCTTTGAATTCCTAAATTTTTGGATTGTTGGTCGTGGTCTGGAGGTTTGCACACACAAAATCTTTATAAAGGTGATTTTTTATTTGCTGGTGCGGCTCTTCTTTGTATTTCCTATATTCTGTTTTATATATTTTCTCAAAATATTCCCTAAAATAGCACAAGATTTCATTCTCCTTCCATAAAATAATTCCATCCGTGCTTCTTAGAGCCTCTATATAGACATTTTGATTCTTTATCAACTGCGCCAGCAGCTTCCCTGGTTTCTCTCCTCCACAAACCAGTTGCTCTTATAACTCCTCAGGAGCATGTAAGTTTTTTGAAAAATATGTTCCTCCAGCAAATTCTGTGAAGGATCATTAACATATGTTGCTTCAAGTTGCGCACTTTCTTCCATCAATCTCTTCTATTCCCTCTGATATTTTAAGCTGTGATATTTCTTTCTTACCTAAACCTCTAAAAAATGCTTTAAATGTGAATGGAGCTTAATTATAGTATTTGTGTGGGGGAGGGAGGCTTAATCATAATACTAGAATTTCGGCATTACCATGACTTGCCGCTATTTTAACGCGACTCATAGACAAGTGTCATTTTGGAGCCCTTGGTTGTCCGATTTTAAAGTATGTATGTATGTACTGTTTTGTTGCAGTTATTCAATTAAGTTTCCTTTTTAGCACGTTTATGTTTTGTTTTTTTATAACCTTGTTTTTCAAACTTTACTGTTGACCCTAATCTTTTTAACGATAATGTACTAGCATACATCTATATACTGTACTAACACATTTTGCTTATTTATAATAATATGCACGGAAATATGTTAAGGCCTAACAGGCATTATTATAGGATAGCCTTTGTAGCTGTATTTAGGTTCAGATCTGCCTATCTGTAAGGTTAAACCCCAGAGATCACACGTCTGAGGTTCATAGTACTTTAATTTACAAAAAGGAGCCTCTTCGCTTTAAAAGAAAAAGGTCACCAGGACAGACCCCTATAACTTAGGGCATCTGTTAGTTTTGTTTGTAAGGTGCTGTGAATGTGGTACGGGTCACACTCAAGTAAGTTCACAAACAGGGTGTGCATTTTAGCTGCACCTTAAATGACAGTTCAGTTATAGCAGTGTGGTACAATCCAATGGCTTTTATTTCTTAGAGTATTTAACAAGTTCCTTAAAGTAAAAGGGGTTTATGCTGGTGCTAGATTCCTTTTAAAAATGTTGTTCAACTTTCGGTTCTGGTGCGGACATGCGAGGAGGGAGAGGGGAATGCTCCGGCTCTACCCAAACATAAACTGACGAAAACAGTACGCATGATCGAACATACTTCATCAAATTGATACAGTTGACCGACATAACCCAGAAGAAGGGATAAGTGTTGTCTGTGAAGGTGAATATTTACAGTGAGATCCTTACAGCACGGCCGTGACTGACACAGGGACTAATGGCTGTGAAAACCGGACGTCGACTTAAATTGGATATTGGCAAACACTTACACTGTGCTGGTCGGTTAGTGACGCTGATATCTCGCATGGAATCTATCTTGTTTTTTTCTTTCTCTGGAAACAGCTCTGGACATTTTGGCGCCAATTCCACAGTCCATTTGAGCATAAAGAAGGTGAGCGCTATCTTTGTATGCTCCGTCTTGTACGGTTAGAAATCCTTTCTGCAGTGAACCGCAGATTTATTATAGCGGCAACCATCTGCCTATTTCTTATACTCTTTCCCTGTGGGGACCCTATTAACTTTGACTAAAATCGCATGATGCCGCCTGTGACTAGGAAAGATAAGCAGGCAATAAGTCGTCCGTCGTCATACAAGATAAACTGGCGTCTACTATCTCAGCATCCTTACAACTATTACAAAATGACATCGCCCAACATGGCACACGCCTGGATGAAGCGGAACAAAGAATATCTATGTTGGAAGATGATGCTGCTGATACGCATGGAAAACTTCAAGGGCTTTAAACCAAGAGACAGCGGATGAGGACTAAGATCGACGATCTAGAAAATAGGTCACGTCGCAATAATATACGTATAGTACCCTCTCGGAAGCCATTCCATTGTTGCATTTGAAATGCATTTGTGAATATGACCTGCCGAAGGTGTTGAATATGGACGGACCATGCAAAGTGGAAAGATCCCACAGGGTAGGCCCTAATCGACAAAATCTGCCGAGCCAGCATGGCTCTGGCAAACTACCCAGGCAAGTCATAGTGCGCTATCTGGATTATTATGGTGCTGCTGTCATGTTGTTTGGAGATTACTCGGCAGACTTATCGAAAAAACGCAAGATGTTCATCAAGATTTGCACTGCACTTCATGAAAATGGTTGGACATTTCCGTTACACTATCCAGAAGCAGAAGCGGTTTTCAGAGATTTGTTTAAAGATGAAAATCAACATGCAGCTGGCAGAGGGTCTCTTGAGAAGGACTTGCTTCCGAACGCCTTCTTTCCAAAGGATCAACCGTTTAAAGATAAAAGATTACTTCAAACACCGTGGAATGTAAGACAGCACACCTGAGGGGCTGAAGAGGCAGTCTTTATGTGGACAAAACTTTTCTTCCTCAGCCTAGTGGTGAGTAGTGAGTATTACAGGGAACATTTATCTTGCTTTTGTCCCTTTCTCTTGGAAAATTAACGGCATGTCAGTTATACCGTTAGCCTATATTACGCAGACTGTGTTTAAGTACGTGCTAACAAAGATGCTTATACTTATTGTTGTTCTTTAAACATCTCTTATATGCTTAGCCAGATGTTCGATAACTATATCAAGGATAGATTCTGGAAGCGAACAAGTCAGAAAAAAGTGAAGTTAAAAAAAGAAAAGAACTGTGGATCTCTGAAGGAGACTGACGGAGAAGAAATGCTTGTTGCAAGTTATTGTTATTTGTTAAATGGCAGACATCACTGAAACACCAACTTATGTCTACTGGTGCATGTATACCCTGTATTTCCCAAACTCTATGGAACATGGCTCTCCCTGCCTTATTCTCATCACATGTCTCACTATCATAACATTATGTTCTTTCTAGTTTTATGAGAGTAGTGACATGGAATGTTAAGGGTCTTCTGTCCCACCATAAGAGATCTTTGTTTCTGAAGCATTTAAATAAGCTCAAAGCTGATATAGCCCTGCTTCAGGTGGAGAATTTTTTGGATCCCCAGCAGTTCATAAGAAAAATGGGGTTTTGATTTTTGATCGCACATATTTCCAGGCTCTTCAATCTGAACGGTTAATGGATCCTTGTACTAATAAATTGGTGGGAGGAGATTTTAACTCGATCATGAATAGTGCAGAGGATAGAAAACGAAATGTTGACACACAATCTCTCGCTACAGATGGAGTCTTACCTGATCTCTTATCTCTTACATGCTACACACTTAAAGAGACTCTGTCACCACATTATAAGTGGCCTAGCTCCTACATAAGGAGATCGGCGCTGTAATGTAGGTGACAGCAGTGCTTTTTATTTAGAAAAACTATCTATTTTTACCACTTTATGAGCGATTTTTAGCTTTATGCTAATTCGTTTCTTAATGCCCAAGTGGGCGTGTTTTTACTTTAGACCAAGTGGGCTTTGTACAGAGGAGTGTATGACACTGACCAATCAGCGTCATACACTTCTCTCCATTCATTTACACTGCACTAGCGATATAGCTATATCGCTATCTGCATTCTCATACACACACACTAACATTACTGCAGTGTCCTGATAATGAATATACATTACCTCCAGCCAGGACGTGATGTGTATTCAGAATCCTGACACGTCTGAATCTTTTCTGTGAGATTTCCAGCAAGGCAAAACCTCGCGAGATTACAATGTAAACTCATTTAAAACGAGATTACGTTTGCCTTGCTGGAAATCCCACAGAATATATTCAGACATGTCAGGATTCTGAATACACATCACGTCCTGGCTGGAGGTAATGTATATTCATTATCAAGACACTGCAGTAATGTTAGTGTGTGTTTATGTAGCTGCACATAACGATATAGCTATATCGCTAGTGCAGTGTAAATGAATGGAGAGAAGTGTATGACGCTGATTGGTCAGCGTCATACACTCCTCTGTACAACGCCCACTTGGTCTAAAGTAAAAACACGCCCACTTGGGCATTAAGAAACTAATTAGCATAAAGCTAAAAATCGCTCATAAAGTGGTAAAAATAAATAGTTTTTCTAAATAAAAAGCACTGCTGTCACCTACATTATAGCGCCCATCTCCTTATGTAGGAGACAGGGCACTTATAATGTGGTGACAGAGTCTCTTTAAGCGACAGTTGGAGACATTTACATTGGGAATATACTTTTTTTTGTCATATCATAAATCTTGGTTTAGACTATGTTTTCTTGAGTTCTCATTTGCTGCAAAGGGTAAAACAGGTGGATATAACAGCTATGATTATATCCGATCATGCTCCAGTGAGGTTATTGTTAACAGACACCCATCCTGAAGGGGGAGATTTTATTTAGAGATTTCCGACTTCCCTAGCAAATGATGATGGCTTTCAAGATATATTGAGAGGCAGGTGGTTGGAATATGATAGTGATAATGCTGCACACAGGACTGATCATAAATTATATTAGGAAATGGCTAAAGCTCTCATACGCGGGAGACTTATAGCCCATGTAAGATACAAAAAAACCCAGTCCTTTCAGAAATATAAAGAGCAAAGTGACATTCTTAGTGAAGCATACTCTACTTTCTTGGCTGATCCGACACCTGCCAAGCAAGCTAAACGTATAGAAGCCAAACACAATTTTGAAATGTGGTTGGACAGAAAGGAGAAATTTGGTAGATCAATTTATGAAGCGGAAATTCTTCGATTCGGGAACAAAGCCGGAAGGTTATTGGCAGGTCTATCAAGAGGCTTTCGACCACGCACACATATAAACAGGTTAAAAAATGATAAGGGACATACACATTCTGATCCTAGACCGATAAATAACATTCTAAAAGCCTTTTATCAAAATGTATATGCCGACACACACTCACAAAATGACGACCAAGGGACGCCGTTCCTTTCTACTTTCTCTCTACCTACATTGACTCCTGAACAGCAGGAAGATCTTAATGCTCCACTAACAATTGAAGAGTTACAATTGGCTATTGGAGACCTGCCGAATGGCAAAGCACCGGGCCCAGATGGTTATTCGGCTGAATTTTACAAAATCTTAAGGGAACAAATATCCCCGACATTATTGTCCTATTTTAATTCATTGTTGCAGGGTACCAGTGTGCCTGATGCTGCAAATGTGGCCTATGTAAAAGTCTTACCTAAGCCTGGAAAGGATCCTCTGCAGCCAGTCTCATATAGACCCATCTCTCTAATTAATCAGGATCTTAAACTGATTTCTAAGATAATGGCTGCTAGACTAGCGACAATGATGCCCTTTTTGGTGGGCCCCTCACAAGTAGGATTTATTAAAGGCAGAGTGGCAGTGACTTATATCAGGAAAGTTATAGGGATGATGGATGAGATTAAGGCTTGGCCATCGTTATCCAATCAATCAGCACTTGTTTCATTAGATGCTGAAAAAGCTTTTGATAATGTTGGGTGGCGATGGCTGAACTTGGTCTTGAACAAATTTAATATTCAAGGGGGGTTTACAATGTATTTAGCTTTATTATATGCTAATGCTACCACAGCCGTATGTATGCCGGGATTTAGATCCCCAACCTTTACTTTACATAAAGGCACGAGACAGGGATACCCCCTGTCGCCACTTCTGTTTGACTGGAACCACTGGTTCATGTTTTAGAGACGAGTCAGACGTTCACTGGTATACACATAGGAAAAGAAGAAGTGAAATCAGCTATCTTTGCTGATGATATCTTATTATTTCTCTCCCACCCAGTACAACACCTACAGAGCGTCTTTGACATGATCGTACCTATGGATCGTTTGCTGGACTCAGAATAAATCCAAATAAATCCTTATATACTTTAAATTACAAACCACTTTTCCGCAAAATAAAAACAGAACTCGAAAGATGGATCACCTTACCACTATCATTGTTTGGCAGATGCCATCTAGTTAAGATGATCTCGTTTGCCAGGTTACTATACCCACTACAGACTTTACCTATCCCACTACATCACAAAGACGTTAGGGAGTTTAATACAGTCATCTCCAAATTCATATGGTCGAACAGACCGTATTTTGCTGAGTAAATTACAAGGTTATCACTGGCAGGGTGGGGTGAATATTCCACGCTTGAGAGGATATAATATTGCTAGACTTTTTTGACATGTCTTAGATTGGATACATTGTTCTAATTATTATTCTAACTACAGATTAGACACTGCGCTAGGAAGGGAATGTGATCTAGCAGCTTTGTTACACACCAAACTGGCATCCCTTCTGAGACATGTCAAGAGCTCTACTTTGCTGAGGGATAACATTATGTGTTGGAAGGAAGTGAGAAAAAAGTATGGCTTGTCATATCAGTTGTCCAAATATCTGCCGCTTTGGTCGCGTATAGAATTCAGGGCCGGACGGTCAAGTAGTCTTTTCAATATGTGTTAAAAGAACGGTTGAAAACTTCAACTGAATTGGTGGGTGAATTTGGGGTTCTGCCATCACACTTTCTCCTGTATTTGCAAATAAAGTCCTTCTGTACAACAATAGTAGGGAACTTGGAAAAATAAATAGTAGATAATGAATTTGATGGCCTTATTGGGGATAGCCCTCATAGAAAGTTGTTATCCATCATATATAAAACACTCAAAGATCTATATATTTGGATAGATCCTAAGAACCACTTTGCATATTGGACGCGTATATTAAAAATCTCAGACATTAATACACATATACTGGAAGGATGGAACGTTGTACGAAAGCAGGTCATAAACGAGGTTTGGAGAGAGACACATTTCAAATTAATGTGCGCTGCCATCTATGCTTTCAACATGCCACCCAGTGAAAATTGCCCAAATAGATTGCATGCCTGTCCGAAGGGCAATCAACCGCCTACTGATCTGTATCATGGCATTTGCTTGTTCCCTGTCACTCAGGAAAGATGTTTTAGATTACATTAAGAAATATGGGATGGGAAATTGCAGAGGACTCCTATGCCTCTTCTCTTCCACTCATTGACTTCCATGGAGACGGATGAGGAAACTTCCTCTGCATCTCTACCGCCGCTGATACACATAGTATTACTCGTTGCCAAAGATGCCTAGTTTGGTATTTAGGAAGCAAACAAACAAAAAAAATAAATAAAAACAGTGCAAGGTGTGCATAGCTTTCAAGGGATAAACAGACAGTATGTGAGATTTCTCCAAACCTGTCCGTTTGGGCAACTGTCAATCATAGCTTTCCTCCCACAGGATATTTTGTGGGTACAAGGTCTGTGCCCTGCGCAATCAGTAGGATGAATTTGTATGTCACAGTGGAGGAACTTCCTCATGTCTGTGATCTATATTTTAATAGGGTGTGGGAGCGCATTAACATACTGAACCCTGTTAAGGCAACCACAATCCTGAAGATCTGCTCTAAGAGACCAAATTAATGAGAGGCCACACTACTTAGTATGATCTCATCATGAACTTGTTTCATTTATTAAAACCTTGAGAATCCAGGGGTGTTCTCGGTGTGTTCTTTGCTTTCCTACATTGGAGTGCTGTGGAATGTATTGACAACTTATGAGTCATGTGTAGTAGCAACATACATTGCATGAATCATTATTAACCATATGTTTTGGAGTGATTCAGATTACTGATTCATAAAAAAGGCACAATATTAAAATATAGGTCTCAGTCACACTTAAAATACTGGCTTTTTTTAAAGATTGTGGTTAGTATATGTCAGATGCCTAAAATACATAATACAAACATATTACATGTTATGTTCACATGTTGAGAATTTGATTGGGATTTCAGGGGTATTTTGCTCCGAAAATCTGCATCAAATCTGCTAACTATCCACCATTAATGCAAGTGAATAGGGTTTTTAAATCACGCAGAAAGTGTCAGTCTTTCTGCCGCAGATTCTTTCAAAAATCCACGTAGGCTTTTCTATTCAAATCCTCAGCGGGTGAACACAGCCTTAAAAAATTATTATGTTTCATTACGGATTACTAGTGTCCCCCTCCTGTAAAATCTGACAATCATCTCTTTCTCAGAAAAAAGGAAAACACTATGATCCAGCGCTAATAGTACTAAAAGTAAACAGTGTTCCAATTTTATTCCAAAAAGTTAAAATTCCATAATAAACAGGGGTGGTTGAGCCTACGCGTTTTGGACAATGCTCGTGTCCTTACTCATGGCATATCATAAATGAAGTAGTGGTAGAAACATGATGTCTCTAACATGAAAACACAACAACGTACTTAGAATTTTTGCTATATTCTAGCACTTTTATATCTTTCATACATATTATCGCGGTATACATGTCTTCCGGGACTTCCGATATAACACAAGTTACAAAGTTACATTGTGTTCCATAACATGTGTTACTAAGTTGCACTGCGTTCCACCTGCATTGGCATTGGATATAAACTTCGGGACACCCCTACTTCATTTCTGATATGCCATGAGTAAGGACAGGAGCCTTGTCCGAAGCGCATAGGCACAACCACTATTGCCACCACCCATTTATTATGGAATTTGAACTTTTTGGAATAAAATTGGAACACGGTTTCCTTTTAATACTATTAGTGCTGGATCATAGTTTTTTTCTGCGATTGCTACCATGTGCCGTCACGAGGATCCAAGCGCAGTCTGAATTAGAGACACATCATTGGTGAGCTAGAGGATTCCTCCCATTATTTTGTTAATCATCTCTTTTTGAAGGGAAGCCTGACAGCAAGTATTCCAATTCTCTGCAGCACCACCACAGCAGAATTGGAGCATTACAGTGAAATCAGTCGGCTCTCGGAGTAATACATGGCTGTGTCGGGTCCACCAATAAAAGAGATACTTATTCTAGCTATGGCGAATAAATGAGAGTCTTTCCAGAACAGCCAGAATATGAAATATATGTAGCATCACTGGGGACAGGAACTGCTATGCATGATTAAAAGGTGTAGCAATACTATAGAACATATTGGCTCCCTATTAGAAAGATAAATACATCATAAAAAGTATATGAGAAATGAGTCTGTAGTATATGTGTGTAAACAAAGTCAACACAGTCACAGTCCATCAGAGCGTAGCAAATTTAGACCCCAGCTAAATTTTAAAGGTGTAAAACCCATTTTAAAATAACATACTGACAATATCAGTTTTAATAAAACAAAGATAATATGCAATCCTACCTGTGTATGAGGATTTACATTTACTGAACTTTAAGGGTATGTTCACACAGAGTGTTTTCAGCCGTTTTTTGGGCCGTAAACGTCGCAAAAAAACGGCTGAAAAATCGGAAGCAGAACACCTCCAAACATCTGCTCATTGATTTCAATGGGAAAAACGATGTTCTGTTCCAATAGGCGATTTTTAAGTTTTATGTTTTTCAAAACGGCAGCATAAAAATAAAGCCACGAAATAGAAGTGCATGTCACTTCTTCAGCCGTTTTTGGAGCCATTTTTCATAGACTCTATAGAAAAACAGCTCCAAAAACAGCTGTTAAAAACGCCGCGAAAAACTCGACTTTGATTAAAAAATGTCTGAAAGTGTGTGCACATAGCCTTACAAACTCTTGTTTTCTAAAATGTTATGTTTAGAGTGATGGAATAAACACATTTTTCCCATATTACGTTCATTCAATGAATAGAAACACCTAGAACCAGTGGCGTAGCTAGTGGGGAGGCAAGGGGGGCGGTGGCCCGTGGCCTATTGAGATGGTGGGTCCCGCCGCTCCCACCATGACCACCGCTGACCCCACCATGACTGCCGCTCCCGCCGTCCCCGCCATGACCGCGACGGCTATGCCAAAATATTCTTCAATCTAGCACCGTGCCGCACGCTAGGCACGTCTGCTAGAGCACACATCTAATGCTGCCTGCCAGAGAGGAGCAGAAGAACAGAAGAAGCCTGCATGTGAAGAGATCATCAGCAAGCAGTCTCCGCAATAAATGAATGGATGGATACAGGGATAATGGGGTTTATATACAAACTCCACAGAAGATGTCAGCCGCACAGCCTCAATACTGTGTGGGTGCAAGCCCGCCCGGGTCATGACCAAAGGACCCAAAACAAGTAGATCCAAAAATCAGGCAGCACTCCAAACTGTAAGCAAAATAGTGATCGTGCTTTATTGGTCCATAGATAAATGCGACGTTTCAGCTCAACACAAGAGCCCTTCTCAAGCTGGGCTGGTATATACAGGGAGGATGGTGGTTATAAACAGGGATGATAGCTGGTATATACAGGGACGATAGGGTTAATGGCTGGACTACCCATCATCCCTGTACATAACCCCCATTATCCCTGTATATAACAACCATCATCCCTGTATATACCAGCCAGGCTGGTATATACAGGGAGGATGGTGGTTGTAAACAGAGATGAAGGCTGGTATATACAGGGATGATTACTCGTAGGTATATACAGGGATGATGGCTGGTATATACAGGTATGATGGGGGTTATATACAGTGATGATGGGGCTTATATATTCTTTCATTTACTTTCAGACAGGTCTGCAACACTTTCTAATGCAAACTCCTCTGTCAGAGAAAAGATTAAACTTCAGTAAGAATGGGAAATATAGCAGCATATACAGCACAGCACTCTTGCTCATTCAGAATGATGACAACTATAATTAGGGCATGACCACACATGGCGGAATTCCTCCGCAACTGTCCGCATCAATGCCGCACCTAATCCGGGTTGCGGATTACGGCTGCGGATCTGCACAAAATGTGCAGAAAATTGATGCGGACTAGCTGCTGCGGACTGCGGGAAAAGTGCTTCCCTTCTCCCTATCAGTGCAGGATAGAGAGAAGGGACAGCACTTTCCCTAGTGAAAGTAAAAGAAATTCATACTTACCGCCCGTTGTCTTTATGACGCGTCCCTCCTTCGGCATCCAGCCCGACCTCCCTGGATGACGCGCCAGTCCATGTGACCGCTGCAGCCTGTGCTTGGCCTGTGATTGGCTGCAGCCGTCACTTACACTGAAACGTCATCCTGGGAGGCCGGACTGGAGACAGAAACAGGGAGTTCTCGGTAAGTATGAACTTATATGTTTTTTTACAGATACATGTATATTGAGATCGGTAGTCACTGTCCCGGGTGCAGAAACAGTTACTGCCGATCGCTTAACTCTTTCAGCACCCTGGACAGTGACTATTTACTGACGTCTCCTAGCAACGCTCCCGTCATTACGGGAGCCCCATTGACTTCCTCAGTCTGGCTGTAGACCTAGAAATACATAGGTCCAGCCAGAATGAAGAAATGTCAAGTAAAAAAAGCAAGACGCATCCGCAGCACACATGACATGTGCATGACAGCTGCGGACTTCATTGCGGAACTTTGAATCTCCATTGAAGTCAATGGAGAAATTCCGCCATGAGTCCGCCACTGCTCCGCAACAGACAGAGCATGCTGCGGACACCAAATTCCGCTCCGCAGCCTATGCTCCGCAGCGGAATTGTACGCATCGTGTAAACGAACACTGCTAAATTAAAGTGAAAGTCAATGTAGAAACGGCTCCGCTGCGGATTAACGCTGCGGAGTGTCCGCAGCGGAATTTAAGTGCAATTCCGCCATGTGTGAACCCGCCCTTAGGATGCGTCTCCTTAGTTGTAAACATACGTTGGGTGGCCCACGCAGATATGTTTTCCCCCCCAAAGCCGTGTGCTAAACCCTTACCTATGCCTCTGCCTAGCACACATAGATACAGTCATAGAGGATAGCAGCACTTTGTATGTTAGAGTAATTGTTTAAATAAATTACATTAGATATCCTTTAAATTGTAAGCTCCTATGGTCTCCTCTTCTTTTTTAAGCGGTTCCCGACTGCATATATATACGGCTGGCGGTCGAGGTCCCCTAATACCCACGCCATAGTGTATCTACGGCGCGGGTTTTAGCTGGCTGCCCGAGCGATTGGGCAGCTGAATGTCGGCTGCCCAGCAGTCAGTGACTGCCAGGCACCCTGAAGAGAAGATAGAAGTAGCTTTCGTTGCTTCTATCTTCTCTGATCTCTTGTACAGAGCACTCAATGAGTTTGTAGAATAATGGCAGCGGCAGCACCACTGCCTCTATTGGCCCCGATGATCATGTGACTGGTCACATGATCACTGGGATGTGGTGAGTAGGAGGCTGCTGCAGGGTCTAACTAGACCCAGCACAGCCCCTTATTAGTGACAATAGTCATTGTGCAGCCCCAGTTACAGTGGAAAAACAAGATGTAAAAGAAAAAAATAATAAAGTCCCCTAAAGGTATTTTCTGACCTTTATGGGACAGACCATAATATTAAAAAAATAAAGTAAAATATAGTGCAAATAAACTAAGTAATTATTACACATAATATACCCCCCAAAAAGAAAAACGTTCCCGACGCCAATCATTGTCTTAACACCTGCCCTGACCCAATTACCTTAAAATAGACATGTAGTATACCGAAATTTATGGTAGACAATGACGAATACAGATAAAACGTCTATTTTAGGGTAAAACTATATTATTAGAACCAACATGGCTAATCGGTGTCTGGTCCTGAAGGCTCCAAATAGCCTCGTCCTGAACTGGTTAATGCGAATAGCTGATAGTTTGTATTAAATATTTGCCATTTTGTATGTTTACTGATCTATAAATAATGGCTTATTATTATTATTACTACTAATAGTCAGATAGTGTTATCAAATATATTACACTTATTATGCGATTGTTAACAATTAACCCATGTTAGTCCTCACACACTTTAAAACTATACCATACATTTTTGTATTCATTTTAAACTAGTTTCTTGCTTTTATATATTGATTAGAGCTTTGCTGGAAAATGCAGGCAACAGTCTTACCTATTCATTTTCCAGATGATGACCAGCAGTTGGTATGTACATGCTGTTGCCACAGATTGCTATCATGTTGCTTCAGATTCCTTCAGATGCTGTAAACACTCTTTCTAGCTGGTAGGGACATTATGTAGCATTCAGTAAAATAGTTTCCTCAAATAACTTCTGTCTTCTAGAATCAGAAAGGTGTTTTGTAAAAAGGGCCCCTCAAGAAGCAGGCCTGGATTACAAGGAAAGTATTTCCTGCCTTGAAGTTATAGGCATATACTAAAAGAACGGAGTAAGATGGAAAAACTAGAAACTAAAAATGGAAACTGTAAAAAGAAAATAAGAAGAGGAAAAATCTTCACTGCTGAGTCCAGAGGTTTGACAGAGTAGACTGTGGTGCTTACGCCTACGAGTCTGACACAGCTTCAACAGGAAAAAAAATATTTCCCAGTCTCTCGGCAATCCACTTTTAACTGCTTTATTAAACAGATATATAACAGAGTGACCTAGTGTGATGAGAATGCAATTTACATTGTAGACATATTAAATATCTATCTATCTATCTATCTATCTATCTATGATATCTCACAGAGTTAATTTATGAGATTTGCCAGCAGTCCTATGTAACACCAGAGATAGCATGTTGTAATATCCAAATGAGTAATGCCAAAAGAAAAATTGCTGCTCTGCTACATTAGCAAACTCAGCACTGCTACACATCCCACGGACAAACACGAAGTCATATAAAAGTTAAATTATAGGAGTAGCCATTTAACGTAACAACATACAGCCATACCTCTTGAATTAGGATGTTCTGTTCTCGAAACACACTAACTCTGGGCAATGCCTTCATAATGGTCCGATAAGAATTGTGCTGACATCTTCCCAGACATGTAATATTTGCACCAAGTTTGCAGGATAACCTCTCTGTCTTCAGGCTTTGTAGAACTGTCAACCATTATTTTTTCACTCTTCTGTCTCCGTAGAATAACTTCCTTCTGACTGCTCTGGTCTAGGCTGAGAATTTGGATTCTCATTTGGTTTTGATTAAATCCAGACAGGCTGCTTAGATGTTCAGATGTAAGCAAAAAGAAAAAGAAATTGCACGGAGGAATATAACCACCGGATTGATTCGATAATTACTGTAGCAAAATCTGGTATCTGCTAGAGTGACAATCTAATAAACTTATTCCTTCAATGTGTGAAAAGAGCTTTTTAAACTTTGGATTTGTTGGTTTAATGCTGATCCAAGGAAACCTGCAAGTCAATTTTTTCCTAATATTTTAATAATGTCCTCTTTAAACTTGTTATATAGGCCAGAGCTAGTTTCTGTGCAGCCGGGGCAAAGATTCAGTTTGGAGCCCCCCACAACTTATTTCCTGACATCTCTTTCCCCCTCGCCATGTATGCTTTCTCTACCAATCAATGAGGTGTCATGTCTTTTTCACATTTTTTACTATGTAACTCGAGCATAAAACCATTTGGACATTTTACAAGCAATATAGTTATAAAAGGAAATTAACATAACAATAAATTAAAAGAAAATAAATTAAAGAGGTCAGTATGCGTAACTAAAATGGATTGTATAACTGAGGCGAATGATACTATACGGTGACAGAATGAACAGCCTCCTCTTGTAGATAGCACCACTCAGCCCCCTCTGTAGATATTGCCACACAACCCCTTGAAGATACTGCCACACAGTCCACCTTGTAGATATTACCGCACTCCCCCTAGTATATAGTACCACCCCCCCCCTTGTAGATAGTGCCACACAACCCTCCTTGCAGATAGTGACACACAGCCCCCCTTGTAGATAGCGACACACAGCCCCCTTGTAGATAGTGACAGACAGCCCATGAAACAAATAAAATAAACTCGTACTCACCTAGCCCCATTCCCACGACAAACGGAGTAGCTCCATAGCCTCCTCAGCAGCCTATGAGATGGGATCCTTGCAGAGGCCGGCGTGACCCATTGACGTCGTTGTCCAGGCCTGCGCAGGGATCCTGTCCCAGCACCTGAGTGAAGGGCAGATGCCCAGTACAGGTGACGCCACCGGGAATGAAGGGGCCAGTGCCGCCCAGCCCCGCACATTGTGGGCAGGGCGGCACAGGACTCTCATGCTGTGGGCCCCATAGCAGCTATAGCGGCTACTTTACCGGTAGCTCTGCCACTGTACCAGCGGCACCTGATCAGTAGCGGCATTGCGGCGTCCCCCTTCCTTCCCTCCCTGATGCACCCCAACTGCCCCCCTAGCTACGCCCCCATATAGATATAGGCTCATTATGAAGTAAAGTCTGACTGGACAAAAGCGGGAAGTTTCACTTACTCAGGATATTTTCACATGTAGCGCTTTTTACAGCATTCTTTTTTTGCCACACTTTGCATTGTTTTGCAGTTTTCCCCTCAGCAGGCTCTTTCTCTAATTCTGTTTTGTCTCAGCTAGTGGATGGAGCTAATTTCTGTCATGTTTTCTATAGACTGTACACAGAGAAGAGGAGAATCTTGATCTCCTATCTCTATAACAGGTATATAAGCTGCAGCAGCATGGAGGAGTTTACACAGCGGTAATGAGCAGTGTAGCTGTAAATCCAACACTGGGGTAATATAGAACACTTACTCGAGCTGCTGCAGTGTCTCTATATATCGCTCTCCTCTGTCTATCACTCTTCTTCTGCTCTTTCCGCCTCCTCCCCGCTCCATAGACATCTATGGGTATCTGTAAACTGATTCTTCAGTGAGAATTCTTGAGGAGACGGAAAAAGTAGTAAATTCAAAGTGAGTGAACAAATAGGAGGGATGGAAGGCGGTAGAAAAGGGGTCTGATAGTGGAGAAAGAGGCATTTTTCTTTAATAAGATGTATCACAAAGTATCTTATTATCGCTTGTACTTTTGATTTATGCAAAGTTTGTTGAAAAGTTATTGTCCATTTAAAGGGTTAAAATAAATACAAAAGGAGATCGATCTATTTTTCAATCTGTCTAATCTATACACATAGGATAGATAGATGATAGATAGATAGATAGATAGATAGATAGATAGATAGATAGATAGATAGATAGATAGATAGATAGATAGATGATAGATAGATAGATAGATAGATAGATAGATAGATAGATAGATAGATAGATAGATAGATAGATAGATAGATAGATAGATAGATAGATAGATATGAGATAGATAGATAGATAGATAGATAGATAGATAGATAGATAGATAGATAGATAGATAGATAGATAGATAGATAGATAGATAGATAGATAGACATTAGATAGATAGATAGATAGATAGATAGATAGATAGATAGATAGATAGATAGATAGATAGATAGATAGATAGATAGATAGATAGATAGATAGATAGATAGATAGATAAAGAGATCTCACAAAATATTTTTTAGCCTATTTACTATTACATTTAATTACAACAAATTATATACTTTTCCTTGGCTAAAAATACTTCTTAAAAATGCTAAGACGAGTATTTTGCTCTGCTGAAAAATATTTATTGCAATATCTGGGTGTACGAATAAGAGTTGTAAAATGCAGCAAATTTAATAAAGACGTGACATTTTTTGAGTAAATTATTAGTTTATATGTATACCAGCCATAAGATTGCAGAATCTAAGTGGTTTCATAAGGAATATTGCAGTGCATAAAAAAAAACAATCAAATGAATGCATAGTATAGTCCCATAGTGAAACGAAAAAAGTTTAAAGTTACTAATAAATAAATGAAAAATCTCAAGTAAAAAATTTAAAACACACTTTTTCCCCTTCATTATGAAAAAAAAAATTAAAATTAAAAAGTACACAAAATTGGTATCGCCCCATCCGTAACCACCCAAACTATAAAACTATTATATTATTTAACCCGCACGGTGAATGCAGTAAAAAATTAAATTTAAAAAAACCACAGCCAGAGTTGCTGTTTTCTGTTTATCCTGCCTTCGAAAAAATGCAATAAATAGCGATCAAAAAGTTGTATATAATCCAAAATAGTACCAAAAAATGTACTTGCCACAAAAAATAAGCCCTTATACAGCTACTGTATATCGGCAGAAAAATAAAAAGTTATATCTCTTAGAATATGGCGACACAAAAACAAATATATATATATATATATATTTTTTTTAAAAAGTGCATTTATTATGCAAAAATTGTAAAACATAATAAAAAAATATAAATTTGGTATTGCTGTAATCATAGCGACCTGTAGAATAAAGTTATTATGTTATTGATACCACACGGTAAATAAAAAATACAACTTGTCCCGCAAGAAAAATCCCTTTGCTTTGTCCACGGAAAATGTTTAAAAAAAGGTATGGCTTCTGATATGCAATCACCAAAAAACGGGAAAAAAAATCACTACGTCATTAAGGCCCAAAAGAGGCTGGTCACTAAAGGGTTAAACAACGTTTTTTTTTTAACCTATATTCTTTCAAAATGGTATACTACCGTACAATTCCAGAGTAGAGCTGAACCTTTGGATTCGCTTCAAGAGGATTTCCGGATGACTGGACACTAAACGAATCGATTTTTACAAGGTGTGCTAGGTAATAGCAATATTTGTGCGTAACTACTGTACACTTGTTAGTCTCACCCCATATCTATTGATGCATGAAGGAATAGTCTTAGTATGTGGATATACAATTATTGGAATTTGGCAGTAAGTTCAGGGAAGAAACCTAAGTCATGTGGAAAAAAAGTCAGCAGTGGGTGGGCACAATTACAAAAGAAGCTATAATGGTTTGATATTGTTTGAAATGTGTATGTGTGTGTGTGGTCGGGGTCTGTGTTTTTTTTTTTATATGTTTAACCCTGTTACCCCTGTCCCTGGCCTACAGGGACTAGTATGTGCTGCTTATAAATTAATAATATTGAGCCATATAGAAGCTTTGGGAAATCCGTGTACTTGGCGGATATATGTCAATAAATATTAAGCTCAAACTCTTCCATGTCCCACAATTATATGGTGATAAAAGCTGAAGTTACCATTACTTCTGGAGATATTGTGTATTGTTTTTCATTTGTTTAGTCAACTTTCAGTGAAGTGTTTGAAATATCTCAGCACAATATACAGTTTGGATTTACTGTATTTATTTATATATTCATTTACACAGATTGTCTTTTAATGAAAATGAAGCACAACATCAATAGTAACAGCAATTCAAAGCCAGATTAAATACATTTTTCACTGAAACCGTAAGCACATACTATCTTAAGTATATCGCTAAGAAAAACAGCTCTTGTAGCTAAATAAAGCACTCCAAAGCTGGTTCTTTCCAAGAAATATAGTTTGTCACCAAAATGGAAACGTGACTATAAAAAAGTTTAGTTTAGTTTAACCTTTTAATGTTAGCAGTTTTGGGACCTCAAGACTGCTGACAGTGCAATGTAGAGAAGAGGGAAGCCATTGTAATGCTACCTTTGCAAGTTGCATAACCGAGAAATCATATTTAATTCCCCTGGCGCCACGGTCACAAGTGCCACTGAGTGTTCCTTGGCTCTCCTCACTGCACACCACCAGCCCCCTCTGCTCGAAATGACGGCTCTAGATTCTCTGGATCCACTAGATTACAATATTGACCGCTAAAGCTGCAAATCAGAGCAGAGAGTGGCACTTGCGACCGCCGCAATTAAACAAAAGGTAAACTTACATTGCCCTCCCTCTCCCCTATATAGCGTGGTCAGTAGTTTTAAGGCCTCAAAACTGCTGACCAATTACCTTTAAAGTGACCTAATGTCTTTTCCAGGGAGTTTACAATCAAGGCCCATTTACATGGGTCAATGATCGGGCAAACGAGTGTAATCACGGCATCTATCAGCCGATGAATGAGCAAACGCTTGTTCATTGGCTGTTTGTATTGTTTATGCTGCAAGAAATATTATCGTGACTCTGTGCTGCTGACATGATAGAAATGTAGTAACGAGCGCTTGTCCCCAAACATAGCTCCTTGTGAAAGGAGCAAGCGAGCACCGATCAACGAGCTGTCTTGTTGATCGGCGCTAGTTTTAACGGCTAATATTCGCCCATGTAAAAGGACCCTTACACTTGTTTTACAATGGTTGGCCTAGAAGTATATGTTGGGACAATACAAGAGGCTCCCCTGATCAGGACTATTAGCAAGAGACAAGATTCACATCAAGAGCAGACCTCTGACATCCATTATCGTGAGTGGATAACCATTGAATTCCGTCAGAATTGTTTTGTACCAGCTAATTGTTTTGTTCCTCCATAGTAAGCTTTAGGTCTGGTTCACACAATGCACGTTTGCTGCAGATTTTGCATGTATTTTTTATGTTAAATCCAGGTACGGAACCTAAACAGAAGAAATATATAAAGGAAGGCCTTATAGATCTGCTCTCCTGGATCCAATTCTGTTTTGGCTTAACCTCTCAGGTCTCCTATATTCCCCTATCTGAGGGCAACATATGTTAGAGAGGGGTCATTGTTTTTTATTGAATTTTTTACGGTTTCCACCGTGCAGTAAAAATAACATGATATTTTTATAGTTCAGGCCGTTACGAACGCGGTGATACCTATTATGTATAATTTTTTCATTTATAAAAGGACTTGATCAGGGATGTGGTGCAGTGTATTGTAACTGTCATTTTCCATCTGACAGTTAAGCATATTAGGTCCTGCCTTGGCCCTTCCTGGTTACCATAGCAACCATCACCACCCGCGATCTGTCACGGGTGGGGGCAGGGGGTACAGAGGGAGCCCCCTCCCTCTGTCAAGCACTTCATTGCGGCGGACGCGATTGACCGCCTCATTGAAGGGGTTAAATGGCGGCGATCGGCGTTAACTGCCATCGCCGCCGTTGCAGCCAGATGTCAGCTGTATATTACAGCTTTCATCTGCTGAAGATGAAGCGCGCACAGCTCCTGTCCCCACTTCATCTACATGACGGGTCTGGTACGTCGGATTGCGGGAAGCTGCTTGTTATGCCGACGTACCAAACCAGTCATTTTGCGGGAAGGGGTTAAAGAGTTAAATAATATGAGAGATGAGAAGAGTTGGAGGAGAGTATCCAAGGCTGTCACCCCATCATATTGTTCCATCCCATCAGTACGGACAGCCTCAATTTTTTCATATATAGCTATTTTCTCCACTCTATCCTTGACCTCGGAATGTTAAAGGTTAGCGGTCTTCCATTTAGAAGCAATGTGGATACGGGAAGCCAAAATAATATATGGAGCTAACTTAAAGGGGGTATAGCGTAATCCTATGAAGCCTAAAACATCAGATAGGAATTGACATATGGAGTCCCAGAATTAAAACACAATGGGACACCCCCACCACGTTTGATACATGGAACCAACAGAGCTACAGTTCCTAAAACAGAAAGGGGAGGTCGCTGGGTAAATAGAGTGAAGCCGTTCAGGCACAAAATAGGTTCTATGGAGAATCTTCATAGATGTCTCCGATAAGTTAACTTGCCAATTGCCTTTATGTAGAAATTTACAACAGTTTCTCCACTTTTCTAGAGAAAGTTGACATTGGATGTCCTCCTTCCATTTCAAAATATAAGGTAATTTTTACCCCTCTGGTGGAAAGTTTAACAAAGAATATACATAAGAGATGAGGCCCACTTGCTTAAGAGAATATAGAATAAAGCGTTCCAGAAGAGAACATGAAATTGGTGGTACATTTCCTACCGTAGACCGCCAAAATGAAAGGATCTGTAGTAGTCTGAACTCCTCGCTCAATGGTGGTTTGAATCATTTTCTAAATTGGGCAGTGGAGATTATCTTACCATTGTAAAAAAAATTGACAGCTTAGTAAGCTTGTGTGAACCCCACCAAGAAAATAGTGTATGCCGCATTCCCAAAGGGAATGCAGGCTTTTGTAGTAGGGTGGTATGTGGGGATACTGTAGACTGCAAATTATGTTTAAAACGTACAGCCCTGCACAAAAGTAGAGAGTAGTTGGATAGAATTGACTTAGTCTTAACAGCTTTGGGTAAAGTAGTGCGAGGAGTTCGGATTCCAAACCCACCCATTGAGGAACGTCTCGAGAAGCATGTATCAACAAAAGTTGTGCTAACCTAGCAGGCCTATAATATTTAAGAAAATTTGGTAAAGAGAAACCCCCCACTCATTTATGAAGAAACATTGTAGAGGCTCGGATTCTAGGTAGTTTACCGGCCCTAACAAAGCATGATATATCTTGTTGAATACAGACGGTCACGTTGGGTGCGTGGACCCACTTGGCCGTACCGCCTTGATGGTATAGCAGCTGGCCAACAGGATACAAAGTCTAAGTCTATAGTTCGGATAGGTGTACGTGTGGTAACATCAGACAGTAGTGAAGAAAGGCTCGGATAGGACCTTGGTAGCAGACACGAGGCGTGGTGTAACTAGGATGGCGTAGTACACAGCACAACATGACTCCAACTCTAAACAACTCTTGGACCAGGATAGCACGTGATATTGGATACAGGTAGCAGGAACGGGAACACTGGGAACTGGAAAACACTTAAGGGATCATTTACAGAGACGAACATAGGTAAATTACAACAACGCTCAGGCAATTCAGGAAGGGGCAGGGCCCTTCTTATAGACCAGTGTGTTCATGGGCTAATTTGGGTATCTAATTCAGGTGCGTGCGCACGCTCATGCCCGGTCTTAAAGGGCCAGCGCCACCCTATGGAACATAGCAGAGTTAAGCGGAAGTGAGCATTGGTGTCTCCTGAGGAGGAGATGTGGGCCAGCGCTCACTGATCCATGGCTGTGGCCGTCAGTAGGTGAGTAATCTTGCCCCGTGGCCATGGGTGTTACACAGACATTGGGAGGGGAATGGGTAAGGTTCTAAACAAATAGAGTAAACATGGTAGTATCACCATCTTTGGTAGCAGTGTGGTGGGAAGTCCCAAAAATCAGCCTTACAAACGGCGCTGTTCACTTTTAAAAGGATGTGAAATTAGTTCCTTAGTGCCGCATGGAA
This sequence comes from Rhinoderma darwinii, assembly GCF_050947455.1. Lineage (NCBI taxonomy): Eukaryota > Metazoa > Chordata > Amphibia > Anura > Rhinodermatidae > Rhinoderma > Rhinoderma darwinii. The sequence continues at coordinate 79,279,200 of NC_134687.1, forward strand.
AGGAAGCAAACGCTATAATAACTTGAAAGTTCTTCAATGATATGGATGGATACAAGCGACGCATTTCGGAGCCGGAACGGCTCCTTCCTCAGGCAGTAGCGCAGAGATAAAGGAACTCAAAAGGAGGTACAAACATTTATACCGTCTGTCTAATTTGCATAATTACTTCATTATGTGCGGCACATGCAAAGATATATATTATTAGTGACTTAAGTGTAGAAATACCGTTTATGTGGAATGACAGAAGATATTAGTTAGAACGAGTGTTGAAATTTGCAGAGAACGGCTGCATGCCGTTCTCCTGTTATTGGCGGTGAACTGATATGACAATTAACTCAGTTACATGCTGGAGTGGGGCTGGATTTTTTAACAAAGTGTCATTATCGAAAGGGGGGATAAATATTTAGGAGGAGAAAGTATTTTGGAAAGGAGAGGACCGTGGAGCACACACACATGTGCAGTTCAGGTTTATTGTAGATGCGTTGGAGATCAGCGTTAAGTGAGTGAAGTAGCGGTGTCCTTAGCAACCGTGGTTGCTAGTCGCTTTGTGAGGAAACCAATCTATATGGAGATGTTGTTGCTGAAAAAAATGTATGTATATTTATTAATATTTTCTATTTTAAAATCATAAAAACAGTGAGGTTTCAATATTCATTGTGAGCATCCATGTATAATGATCTGTTTCCATGATGAAAATATATTGGTTACAAAGGATTGACTCCTCAAGACTGTGGAAATATGATTACATAGACATTTTGTGAATATCAAAATGCAAGTCTTACATATGTAAGCATATAGTTCAATGTACGTGTATATTAAACAGGAATAAACAATAGAGGAGTGGGTGGATGGTATGCCAGTGCACATACATATAAATATTAGAATAACAGACACCGTAGTACAAATACTCCCATGTATACATATATGTTTAAAGATACATAAAAATAAACGCAAAGGAAAGGATCAAACATCCATATGAAAAAAATTATGAAATGATAACCGACAAAATAAAAATAAAAAGTTGATGATTGAAGACGAATAAAATAGCACAACAATATATAGCGTTAACATTTTATCCGGATGGAATAAAATTAGATAAAATGATCTAAAATACTATTAAGCGTAGATAAAGCAGACAGACCAGTAAAAAGATATGAAAAAATGATGAAAGAAAAGCCCTAGAAATAGGATAGCCACTAATAATGACAATAGTGAAGTGGCTCACTGTTTGGGTCATGGGTGTTGGCGATATTCAGGGGTCCATTATATTTAAAGTATAGTCTCAGAAATTTTGTTGAGGCTAGTGGGACTAAGGTGTTTAGTCTATACATCCAGTAAACCTCTCTCCGGCACAGTGCTTCGAATCTATTGGTCTGAGATGGGTCAATATAGTCGATAAGCATGACTGAAAAACATTTAAAATTGCCCCATGTATAGAAGTACAATGTTTCGGGATGATATGGGTCGAAAACATTTTATTGCAATTGGAGCGGTGTTGATTTAGGTGACAATGTAGTGGTTGTGTGGTGCGACCCACATATTGAACGCCGCAAATACAACTAATTAGATAAATGATGAACTGCGACAGGCACGATAGCCTATATTTGAGGGTGAAAGTTTCATCCGTGTAGTGACTAGGGAAGGATTTGCATCTATGGTGAATGCTAGAGCAGCAAAAGCAACGTACTGTTCCGTATCCCTAGCTTCCCGTAGATGACATAGAGGGTTTTTGCTTTATTGCCAGATTTCTTATACGGCTTGGGGCCAGTATGCTCTTGAGAGTTTGTGCTCTTCTATAGGTGCACAGGGGTTTGTTGGATAGGAGTGGTTTTAGGAAGGGGTCTTGGGTTAGTATATGCCAGTGGGCAGTTAAAATCTCTCTTTTCCTTTCAGCTCCAGTATCACCATCTTGACAGAGTGTATCCGTCCAAACCATGACAGCAGATAAGAATCCCAAGTTTGTAGATCTTGCTGAATGGAACGAAGTAATGCTGGGAAGCTGGCAACATATAAATCCTCCAATCAAGGTGTCAAAGCCACCCCAAGATAATTCAATCGCTTGGAGCAGGTTTGAAAACCAAAGTTTAATTCTATCGGTTTTATCATATGAGATGGCGTGTTACAGAACATAACCTCTGATTTGGATTTATTGACTCGTAATCCCGAAGCCAGAGAAAAGCTGTCCAACAGGCTAATTAAGTTAGGAAGGGAAGTCAGGGGGTTAGGAAGAGTCAACAATAGATCATCTGCGAACAAATTAGCTTTGTACTCCGAAGAGCCAAGACGGACTCCCGCTATATTGGGGTTGTTTCTAATCAAATGTGCTAAGGGTTCCGTGGCTAGCGCAAAGAGAGCAGGGGATAGGGGACAGTCCTAACGGGTACCTCAGTGTATTTTTTATTGGGGAAGAGGAAGAAGATTGCAACTTAAGATAAGCTAATGGAGAAGTATATAAGGTTTGTATGGCTGCAAGATAGGGTCCCTGTATTCCTACCTGGCGAAGAACTGCAAATATATAATCCCAAGATAGACTATTAAAAGCTTTCTCTATATCCAATGCTAAACGAGTATACGGTGTAGAGTCACCCTGAACCCAGGCTATTATATTAATAAGTTTACGAATATTATCAGGAGCCTCCCTGTGAGGTATAAAGCCCACTTGATCAGTATGAATTAGTGCAGGCAAAAAAGAATTCAGACGGCGAGCCAGAATAGAGGTAAAAATCTTAGCATCTAGATTTAGAAGAGATATTGGTCTGTAATTGGATGGAGATAAAGGATTTTTATTTGGCTTCCGGATTACTACAATCATAGCATCCAGAAATTTGGGGGGCATGGCAATGCCCTGTAGGAGGTCGATGCAAAAATTCAGAATGTGGGGCAATAATTGAGTTGTAAACATTTTATAATAGGCTGCAGAAATGCCATCGGGGCATCGGGGCCTGGGGTTTTACCCAACTTGAGTTGCTTAACCGTCAAATAATTCTCCTCATCTGTAATAACTGTATTAAGGTGAGTTGCGGCTTCGGATGTTAAGCTCTGTAACTGTACTCGTGACAAGAGATTGTGTTAGTGAGACCACCATAGCCAAAGGGGCTTAGAATACAAAGCTTGGTAAAACTGTCTGAATGTGTCATAGATGAGGTTAGGATTGGACGTAGTCTGTCCCTCTTTAGTTTGAATTTTGAACACTTGATTTATACTTTGCCTATCTCTACGTTTTTTCGCCAAAAGTTTATCGGCCCATTTGTAATATTTAGCTTGTGTCCAACGAAAGTGTTTTTCCATAGTATTTGAAAGTACTGCATCCAACTGAGTCCTAGCTTCTAGTAAGGCTTTATATAGATATAGGGACGGTCTGTGTTGATATGCAAGAGATCATCTAGCTAGTCGATCCTGCTAATCCCCTTTCCCTCTTTCTCCTAGAAGCTACTACAATAAGTCGACCTCTTATAATAGCCTAATGAGAGAACCATAGCCAATGTGGAGTCATATCAGAGGTACTGAGATCCTCAGCTATTTGGTTTCTCACAAACGGGTTTGTAATCATGGCCTCATTTAGTCGCCAAGTGAATGGAGTTGTCCCCGTTTGTGTGACATCAAATTAAGAACAAACAATGTCATGAGCCGACCATGCACAAACAATATGTGTAGAGTACAGCAATCTTGGTGGTGATGGATATAATCATGTCAGTCCTAGGGTGGTGATGATGTGCTGCCAAAAGAAAGGTATGACCTATATTGGAGACATTGTGTTCCCTCCACGTATCTGCTAATGAAAGTAGTTGAAAGTATCAGAGATCATATTCTTATGTGCAGCCGTACGTTGAGACACTAGTGTGTGATTTGTCAAGAGTGGGATTAAAGACAAGATTAAAGTCACCGCACCATACCAAATGATGATAATGAAGAGGCACAACTACCTGTGCTAAATCTTGAAAAAATGTAATAGGATCTGCATTGGGAGCATAAGAATTTACAATACATATTTCAACGTCCACCAATGTACCTAGAATGATCAAATATCACCCCTCAGTTTAGTAATTACCGAGGATATCTGTAAAGGAAAAGTATTTCTAATCATAATGACTACACCCCAAGCCTTAGTGTTATACGAGGACATGTAGACTGTAGAGTACTTGTGATGAAAAAACGTAGGTGTGGAAGTATGAGTAAAGTGCAATCATATAATATCTGGAGCTTGTTGTAATCAATAAAGGCCTTTCTACGCTTCAAAGGGGAATAAAAACCCCTCACATTATGGGTAGAGATGAGCGAACTTATGAAAAGTTCGGTTCGGCTAGTTCGCCGAATTTCACGAAAAAGTTCGATTCGGACCGAACTAGTTCTGACCGAACCTGTAATTTCCGTGCGCCGAGCATGGTACTGTCCAGGGTGCTGAAAGAGTTAATGGGCTGCACTAACTCTTTCAGCAACCTTGACAGTACCATGCTCGGCACGCGGAAAATACAATTTTAATATAATAAAAAAAAAATACGTTCATACTTACATTCCTCCTGTCCGGCCTCCAGCAATGACGTTTCATCCATGTTGCCGCTGCAGCCAATCACAGGCTGTAGTGGCGGTCACGCACGTCAGGATGACGAAAGAAGGCCGGCCTCCAGGGATGACGCTTCATCCCACGTGACCGCCTCTGCAGCCAATCACAGGCTGCAGCGGCCTCTGCAGCCAATCACACGCTCCTCTCCTGAAATACTCTGTGCTGCCTTAAACTCTGTGGACAGGTCAGGATCCTTTTTCTTTTAAATGCTGCTGGGAAACCCGCTCGATCCACTATATAAGGCTGCGCTACAGTGCAGCATTTAAAAGAAACAGGATCCTGACCTGTCCACAGAGTTTAAGGCAGCACAGAGTATTTCAGGAGATGAGTGTGCAGATTCAGTGCTGCTGTGAACTCTGCTCTTACCATTACGTAGCTCTCAGTCTGTTACCTCTCCTCCACTCCTGTCCTCAATAACACCTTCACATGATTGGCAAGTCACCACGTAATGTTAAGAGCAGAGTTCACAGCAGCACAGAGTATTTCAGGAGATGAGCGTGCGGATCTTGTTCGAGGTGGTGACTTGCCAATCATGTGAAGGTGTTATTGAGGACAGGAGTGGAGGAGAGGTAACAGACTGAGCTACGTAATGGTAAGAGCAGAGTTCACAGCAGCACAGAGTATTTCAGGAGATGACCGTGCAGATTCAGTGCTGCTGTGAATTCTGCTCTTACCATTACGTAGCTCTCAGTCTGTTACCTCTCCTCCACTCCTGTCCTCAATAACACCTTCACATGTGTTAAGGATCTGCCAGGCACAGCTTCTGTATCTACGCCCATAGGTAATCAGTCTGCACCTGCTTCTATGTCTGTGAGACTGACTCCATCTTCCACCACTCAGGATGGCAGGCTTAGGAGTGGGAGAGCCTATCACAGCCTGGCCTGACGGAGCTAGCTCCCGCCCTCTGTCTATTTATACCTGCCTTTCCTGTTCCTCCTTGCTTGTGATTCTTCTCGTTTGGTTTCCTGGCCCTGCTGCAGCTTCTTGAACTATTTGACCCTGCTTCATATTGACCCTGGCTTACTGACTACTCTCCTACTCTGCGTTTGGTACCTCGTACACTCCTGGTTTGACTCGGCTTGTTCACTACTCTCCTGCTCTGCGTTTGGTACCTTGTACACTCCTGGTTTGACTCGGCTCGTTCACCACTCTTGTTGCTCACGGTGTTGCCGTGGGCAACTGCCCCTTTTCCCTTGCTTCTGTGTACCCTTGTCTGTTTGTCTGTCGTGCACTTATTGAGAGTAGGGACTGTCGCCCAGTTGTACCCCGTCGCCTAGGGCGGGTCGTTGCAAGTAGGCAGGGATTGAGTGGCGGGTAGATTAGGGCTCACTTGTCTGTTTCCTTACCCCCATCATTACATCACAAACCTATTTACGTAGTCTACCCTGGACCCTCACACTACTATGGACCCCCTTGAGACCCTGGCTCAGCAAATGCAGGGTCTCTCCCTACAGGTCCAGGCTCTGGCTCAGAGGGCCAAGCAGCCTGATGCTACAATGGTAGTGCCCCTCACCTCACCTCTTGAACCCCACCTCAAGTTGCCTGACCGGTTCTCAGGGGACCGGAAGACTTTCGGGAGAGTTGTAGGCTCTATTTTCGCTTAAAGCCCCACTCCTCAGATTCTGAGAGCCAGCGGGTGGGTATAATTATGTCCCGGCTCCAGGAAGGGCCCCAAGAATGGGCCTTCTCCTTGGCTCCTGACGCCCCTGAACTTTCCTCCGTTAATCTATTCTTTGCTGCTCTCTCACTCATTTATGACAAAACTGACAGGACTGCCTTTGCCGAGAGTCAGCTGGTGACCTTACGTCAGGGTAAGAGACCTATTGAGGAGTATTGCTCTGACTTTAGGAAGTGGTGCGTAGCTTCTCGGTGGAATGACCCTGCCTTAAGGTGCCAGTTTAGATTGGGTCTGTCGAACGCCCTGAAAGACCTGCTAGTTAGCTATCCCTCTTCTGACTCCCTAGGTTATGGCTTTAGCGGTACGACTTGACCGACGTCTCAGGGAATGACAACTTGAACATTTTTGTGTTTTCTCCTCTGACTCCCCCATGATGCCTCCCGAGGTTCCGTTGCTTCGTTCTTCCACGGAAGACTCGGAGGTACCTATGCAACTCGGGGCCTCCGTGTCCCCCCAACAACGTAGAGAGTTCCGCAGGAAGAATGGTCTCTGCTTCTATTATGGGGATGACAAGCATCAAGTGAACACCTGTCCTAGGCGTAAGAATAAGCAGCCGGAAAACTTCCGCGCCTAAGTGATCATCTGGGAGGTCACTTGGGCGCACAGGTATTTCCCGTAAATATGAAACGTAATAAAATCTTGCTTCCCTTTCAGGTCTCTTTTGGTGGTAGGTCTGCTACCGGCAGTGCCTTCGTGGATTCAGGGTCTTCTGCTAATATCATGTCTGTGGAATTTGCTATGTCTCTAGCTATGCCTTTGATTGATTTGCCTAAACCTGTCCCGGTAGTGGGTATCGAATCCACTCCTCTTGCTAATGGTTATTTTACACAGCATAACCCTGTTTTTGAACTCCTTGTTGGCTCCATGCATTTGGAGCAGTGCTCTGTACTGGTGATGCAGGGATTATCGTCCGATTGGGTTTTAGGCCTTCCCTAGTTGCAGTTGCATAATCCCACGTTTGACTGGAATACTGGAGATCTTACCAAATGGGGTAATGAATGCTTGACGTCATGTTTTTCTGTTAATTCTATTTCTCCCCCTGAGGAGGTGAACACGCTACCTGAGTTTGTTCAAGACTTTGCTGATGTTTTCTCTAAGGAGGTCTCCGAAGTGTTACCTCCTCATAGAGAATACGATTGCGCTATCGATTTGGTACCAGGAGCTAAGCTCCCTAAGGGTAGGATATTTAATCTCTCTTGTCCCGAACATGAAGCCATGAGAGAGTATATCCAGGAATGCCTGGCCAAGGGTTACATTCGCCCCTCTACTTCTCCGGTAGGTCCTGGATTCTTCTTCGTAGGGAAGAAGGATGGTGGTCTTAGGCCATGCATTCACTACCGTAACTTGAATAAGGTCACTGTAAGGAACCAGTATCCCCTTCCTTCGATTCTTGATCTCTTTAATCAGTTTCAGGGGGCCCAATGGTTCTCTAAGTTTGATCTACAGTGGGCGTATAACCTTATCCGCATCAAAAAGGGGGATGAGTGGAAGACTGCGTTTAACACGCCCGAAGGTCATTTCGAATACCTCGTCATGCCCTTTGGGTTGTATAATGCTCCCGCGGTCTTACAGAATTTCATAAATGAGATTTTAAGAGATTACCTGGGGGTATTTCTTGTGGTGTACCTTGATGACATACTTGTGTTTTCCAAGGACTGGTCCTCCCACATTGAGCATGTCAGGAAGGTGCTCCAGGTCCTTCGGGAAAACAAACTGTTTGCGAAGACCGAAAAATGTGTGTTTGGGGTGCAGGAGATACCATTTTTGGGTCAAATCCTCACTCCTCATGAATTCCGCATGGACCCCGCTAAGGTCCAGGCTGTGGCGGAATGGGTCCAACCTGCCTCCCTGAAGGCGTTACAGTGTTTTTTGGGGTTTGCTAATTATTACAGGAGATTTATTGCTAACTTCTCGGTCATCGCTAAGCCTCTTACAGACCTCACTCGCAAAGGTGCTGATCTCCTCCACTGGCCTCCTGAGGCTGTCCAGGCTTTTGAGGTCCTTAAGAAGTGCTTTATCTCAGCCCCGGTGCTGGTTCAGCCCAACCAAATGGAGCCATTTATCATGGAGGTTGACGCGTCCGAGGTGGGAGTGGGGGCTGTCTTGTCCCAGGGTACCAGGTCCCTCACCCATCTCCGTCCCTGTGCCTACTTCTCCAGGAAGTTTTCGCCCACTGAGAGTAACTATGATATTGGCAACCGCGAACTCTTAGCCATTAAATGGGCATTTGAAGAGTGGCGCCACTTCCTGGAGGGGCTAGGCACCAGGTAACGGTCCTTACCGACCACAGGAATCTGGTTTTCCTAGAATCTGCCTGGAGGCTAAACCCGAGACAAGCTCGATGGGCGTTATTTTTTACCAGATTCAACTTTTTGGTTACCTATAGGGCTGGGTCTAAAAATATTAAGGCTGATGCACTGTCGCGTAGCTTCATGGCCAGCCCTCCTTCGGAGGAAGATCCTGCTTGTATTTTGCCTCCAGGTATAATCATTTCCTCTATTGATTCTGATTTAGTCTCTGAAATTGCTGCTGATCAAGGTTCAGCTCCCGGGAACCTTCCTGAGAACAAGCTGTTTGTTCCCCTGCAATTCCGACTAAGGGTACATAGGGAAAATTATGACCCCGCACTATCTGGTCATCCAGGCATCCTTGGTACCAAGCACCTCATTGCCAGAAACTACTGGTGGCCTGGGTTGCCTAAAGACGTTAAGGCCTACGTCGCCGCTTGTGAGGTTTGTGCTAGGTCCAAGACTCCCAGGTCCCGACCAGCGGGCTTACTACATTCTTTGCCCATTCCCCAGAGACCTTGGACCCATATCTCCATGGATTTTATCACCGATTTGCCTCCATCTCAAGGCAAGTCGGTGGTGTGGGTTGTAGTAGACCGCTTCAGTAAGATGTGCCACTTTGTGCCCCTCAAGAAACTACTCAATGCTAAGACGTTAGCTACCTTGTTTGTCAAACACATCCTGCGTCTCCATGGGGTCCCTGTCAATATTGTTTCTGACAGAGGGGTACAATTTGTTTCTTTGTTTTGGAGAGCCTTCTGTAAAAAGTTGGTGATTGATCTGTCCTTCTCCTCTGCCTTCCATCCTGAAACTAATGGCCAAACTGAGAGGACTAATCAATCTCTATAACAATATTTAAGGTGTTTTATCTCTGACTGTCAATATGATTGGGTCTCATTCATTCCCCTCGCCGAATTTTCCCTTAATAACCGGGTCAGTAACTCGTCAGGGGTCTCCCCCTTTTTCTGTAATTTTGGGTTTAATCCACGGTTCTCCTCCGTTTCACCTGGTAGTTCCGACAATCCCGAGGTAGAGGTCGTTCATCGGGAACTGTGCACAGTCTGGGCCCAGGTTCAGAAGAACCTAGAGGCATCCCAGAGCATACAAAAAACTCAGGCAGATAGAAGACGTTCTGCTAACCCCTTGTTTATTGTCGGGGATCTGGTGTGGCTATCGTCAAAGAACTTGCGCCTTAAAGTCCCGTCCAAGAAGTTTGCTCCCCGGTTTATAGGGCCGTACAAGGTCATTGAAGTCCTCAATCCTGTCTCCTTCCGACTGGAGTTGCCCCCATCTTTTCGAGTACACGACGTGTTTCATGCCTCCCTCCTTAAACGCTGCTCCCCGTCCTTGGCTCCCTCGAGGAAACCTCCTCTCCCTGTTCTCACCCCTGAGGGGGTAGAATTTGAGGTGGCCAAGATTGTGGACAGCAAGATGGTCCAATGCTCCCTCCAGTACCTGGTCCACTGGAGAGGATACGGGCCTGAGGAGAGGACTTGGGTACCCGCCCGGGATGTTCACGCTGGGGTATTGGTCAGGATGTTCCACCTTCGTTTCCCCAATAAACCAGGTCCATCTAGAAAGGGTCCAGTGGCCCCTCATAAAAGGGGGGGGGGGTACTGTTAATGATCTGCCAGGCACAGCTTCTGTATCTACGCCCATAGGTAATCAGTCTGCACCTGCTTCTATGTCTGTGTGACTGACTCCATCTTCCACCACTCAGGATGGCAGGCTTAGGAGTGGGAGAGCCTATCACAGCCTGGCCAGACGGAGCTAGCTCCCGCCCTCTGTCTATTTATACCTGCCTTTCCTGTTCCTCCTTGCTTGTTACATAGTTAGTACGGCTGAAAAAAGACACATGTTCATCAAGTTCAACCAAGGGACGGGAAAAGGGAAGGAAAAATTTCTACATATAGGAGCTAATACTTTTTTGTTCTAGGAAATTATCTAACCCTTTTTTAAAGCCATCTACTGTCCCTGCTGTGACCAGCTCCTGCGGTAGGCTATTCCATAGATTCACAGTTCTCACGGTAAAGAAGGCTTGTCGCCTCTGCAGGTTGAACCTTTTTTTCTCCAGACGGAGGGAGTGCCCCCTTGTTTTTTGAGGGGGTTTTACAAGGAACAGGATTTCACCATATTTTTTGTATGTGCCATTAATATATTTATATAAGTTAATCATGTCCCCCCTTAGTCGTCTTTTTTCAAGGCTAAATAGGTTTAATTCTTTTAATCTTTCCTCATAACTTAAATTCTCCATGCCCCTAATTAGCTTAGTTGCTCTTCTTTGTATTTTTTTCCAACTCCAGGGCATCCTTTCTATGAACTGGAGCCCAGAACTGAACTGCATATTCTAGATGAGGCCTCACTAATGCTTTGTAAAGTGGCAATATTACATCCCTGTCCCGTGAGTCCATGCCTCTTTTAATACAAGACAATATCCTGCTGGCCTTTGAAGCAGCTGATTGACACTGCATGCTGTTATTTAGTTTATGATTTACAAGTACACCCAGATCCTTCTCAACAAGTGAATCCGCCAGTGTAGCTCCCCCTAGGACATATGATGCATGCAGGTTGTTGGTACCCAGATGCATAACTTTACATTTATCTACATTAAACTTCATCTGCCAAGAGGACGCCCAAACACTCAGTTTGTTTAAATCCGCTTGCAATTCATGAACATCTTCCATAGACTGAACTATATTACATAGCTTGGTGTCATCTGCAAAAATAGAAATAGTGCTATTAATCCCATCCTCTATATCATTAATAAATAAGTTGAATAATAGTGGTCCCAGCACTGAAACCTGGGGTACACCACTTATTACCGGGGACCATTCAGAGTAGGAATCATTGACCACAACTCTCTGGATATGGTCCTTGAGCCAATTCTCAATCCAATTACAAACTATATTTTCTAAACCTATAGTCCTTAATTTACCCATTAGGTAAATTCTCGTTTGGTTTCCTGGCCCTGCTGCAGCTTCTTGAACTATTTGACCCTGCTTTATATTGACCCTGGCTTACTGACTACTCTCCTGCTCTGCGTTTGGTACCTCATACACTCCTGGTTTGACTCGGCTTGTTCACTACTCTCCTGCTCTGCGTTTGGTACCTCGTACACTCCTGGTTTGACTCGGCTCGTTCACCACTCTTGTTGCTAACGGTGTTGCCGTGGGCAACTGCCCCTTTTCCCTTGCTTCTGTGTACCCTTGTCTGTTTGTCTGTCGTGCACTTATTGAGCGTAGGGACCGTCGCCCAGTATTACCCCGTTGCCTAGGGCGGGTCGTTGCAAGTAGGCAGGGACTGAGTGGCGGGTAGATTAGGGCTCACTTGTCTGTTTCCTTACCCCCATCATTACAACATGATTGTCAAGTCACCACCCCACACAAGATCCGCACGCTCATCTCCTGAAATACTCTGTGCTGCTGTGAACTCTGCTCTTACCATTACGTGGTGACTTGCCAATCATGTGAAGGTGTTATTGAGGACAGGAGTGGAGGAGAGGTAACAGACTGAGAGCTACGTAATGGTAAGAGCAGAGTTCACAGCAGCACTGAATCTGCACGCTCATCTCCTGAAATACTCTGTGCTGCCTTAAACTCTGTGGACAGGTCAGGATCCTGTTTCTTTTAAATGCTGCACTGTAGCGCAGCCTTATATAGTGGATCGAGCGGGTTCCCCAGCAGCATTTAAAAGAAACAGGATCCTGACCTGTCCACAGAGTTTAAGGCAGCACAGAGTATTTCAGGAGATGAGCACGGCCGGCCACGGGCAGCCGGTCGTTTTTCCGAGCCGTGCTCCCATTATAAAGTATAGGAGCACGGCCCGTAAAATAAAAAAATAGAACATGTTCTATCTTTTTAACGGCACGGGCACCTTCCCGTGAGAAAACGGGAAGGTACCCGTGGCTAACAGAAGTCTATGGGCCCGCTATTTCGGGTCGTAATTACGACCTGTAATAACGGGTGTTTTTACGGTCGTGTGCATGAGGCCCCGTAATGACGGGTGGCTACATGTGTGCACCCGTCATTACGGCAGCGTTGCTAGGCGACGTCAGTAAATAGTCACTGTCCAGGGTGCTGAAAGAGTTAACTGATCGTCAGGAACTGTTTTAGTACCCTGGACAGTGAATTCCGATCAGAATATAGAGTAACCTGTAAAAAAAAAAAGACGTTCATACTTACCGAGAACTTTCTGCTTCCTCCAGTCCGGTCTCCTGGCCGTTGCCTTGGTGACGCGTCCCTCTCGACATCCGGTCCGACATTCCTGGATGACGTTACAGCCCAGAAGTTATTTGCGTAATTATTGGATGGAAATGACACGCTTCAGCCACAACACAGAGCAGTCTCTGAAGGGAAAACCCCTTTAACTTTATTATATCATGATACGATCTATATCTCTTCTATAATGCTTTGGTATAATCATTAACCCCTTCCCGCGATTGGGCGTGACTGTACGTCCAAATTCCAAGTGCTTTCCCGCACTCGGGCGTACAGTCATGCCCTGGAGATAAAGCGAGCACAGGAGCTGTGCGCGCTTTATCTTCAGCGGCTGACAGCTGTTATACACAGCTGACACGCCGCTGCAATGGCTGCGATGGCTGTTACCGCCGATCGCAGCCATTTAACCCCTTCAATGTGGCTGTCAATGGCGTCCGCCGCATTGAAGTGGCTTACAGAGGGAGGGAGCTCCCTCTGTACCCCCTGCGATGGATCGCGGGTGGCGATTGTTGCTATGGCCTAGCAACGGCTTCCTGGTTGCCCAGGTACGGAAGCCTAATACGCTAACTGTCAGTTGAAGAATGACAGTTACAATACACTACACTACATAAGTAGTGTAGTGTATTGTACCGGGGATCAGAAGACCAGATCTTCATGTCCCCAGGACAGTGTAATAAAAAAAGTAAAAAATGTAAAAAAAAATGTGAAAGAAATATAAATAAATAAATAATAAAAACAACACTTGCCCTGTTTCCCTGATCAACTCCTTTATTATTAGAAAAAAAATGAAAACATGAAAAAAAACTATACATAATAGGTATCGCCGCGTTCGGGACGGCCTGATCTATAAAAATATCACATTATTTTTACCGCACGGTGAACACCGTAAAAAATTTTAATAAAAAACTATGACAGTATTTTATTTTTTGGTCATCTTGTCTCAAAATTTTTTTAATAAAAAGTGATCAAAAAGTTGCAAGTAATGCAAAATGGTACCAATAGAAACTACAGTTCGTCACCCATAATACAAGCCATCCCGCAGCGATATCAACCCAAAAATAAAAAAGTTATGTCTCTCATGAACATGATTTTTTTTAGAAAAGAGTATTTTTATTGTGGGAACGTAGTGAAACTTAAAAAAACGATATAAATTTGGTGTCGCTGTAATCGTATCGACCCGCACAATAAAGTTAACATGTTGTTTATACTGCACGGTGAACACTGTAAAAAAAAAAAAAAAAAAACCTGCTAGAATGGCTGTTTTTTGGTTTCCTCATCTCCCAAAAAATGGAATAAATAGTGAGAAAAAAAAAAATCGCATGTCCCCCAAAACAGAACCAATAAAAATTACAGCTCGTTCCACAAAAAACGCGCCCTCACACAGCTCCGTCACCGGAAAAATAACACGTTATGACTCTCAAAACGCAATGATGCAAAATGATTCTAAATGACGGCCCAGACTAATTTTTTAGGTCCAGTAGAATTTCACTAAATACCCCACATCATCATATGCTCGACCCCACAGGTGGACCCTGTAGACGCAGCGGAGATGAGGAAACTTTAGGGCCTTGTGCTGCTTATAGGGCTAGTGAAGAAGTCAAATATAAGGCAACACTGGAGCGCAGATATTTTGTATAATACCCAATAAACCCGGCCTGTGCATAAAGGATTGGTTCAAAGCGTACCACACCAATCCATGGATTATTCATTCTCCCCATTATTACATCATCCTATTATGCCCTGATGCACTCCGCCCATCTTATATATACCCTGATGTACTGCGCCCAGTTTACATATACCCTCATGTACTCCGCATAGATTACATATACCCTCATGTACTCCGCCCAGCTTACATATGCCCTGATGTACTCCGCCCAGTTTACATATGCCCTGATGTACTCCGCCCAGCTTACATATGCCCTGATGTACTCCGCCCAGCTTACATATACCCTGATATACTCCGCCCAGCTTACATATACCCTGATGTACTCCACACATATTACATATACCCTGATGTACTCCACACATATTACATATACCCTGATGTACTCCTCACAGCTTACATATAGCCTGATGTACCCGCACATATTACATATACCCTGATGTACTCCACAGTTTACATATATCCTGATGTACTCCGCACAGCTTACATATATCCTGATGTACTCCGCCCAGCTTACATATACCCTGATGTACTCCGCCCAGCTTACATATGCCCTGATGTACTCCGCCCAGCTTACATATACCCTGATGTACTCTGTCCAGCTTACATATACCCTGATGTACTCCACAGTTTACATATATCCTGATGTACTACGCACAGCTTACATATATCCTGATGTACTCCGCGCATATTACATATACCCTGATGTACTCTGCACAGCTTACATATACCCTAATGTACTCCGCCCAGCTTACATATACCCTGATGTACTCCGCCCAGCTTTCATATACCCTGATGTACTCCGCCCAGACTACATATGCCCCTGCGTTATAAGATAAAATACCACTAAAACACCAAGCAAAATCTGCGCTTCAAAAGCCAAATGGTGGTCCAACTATGCCTGGCAGTGTGCCCAAACGGCAATTTATGACCACATATGGGGTATTACTGTATTCAGGAGAACCTGCTTAACAATTTATGGGATGTGTGTCTACGGTGGTACAAGCTGGGCACAACACATTGGGCACTGAAATGGCATATCTGTGGAAAACAGCAATTTTCAATCTGCAACATCTATATTTACTCATTTTTGCAAAACACTTGTGCGGTCAAAATGCTCACTACACCCCTAGATAAATTCTTTGAGGGATCTAGTTTCCAAAACAGGGTAATTTATAGGGGGGTTCCACTGTACTGGTACTATAGCTCAGTGCAACATGGTGTAAAAAAATGAATCTTTTAAAATCTCCAATCCAAATACTAAATGGCGCTCCTTCACTTTAGAACCTTGCTGTGTGTCCAAATAGCAGTTTATGACCACGTGTGGGATATTTCCGTACTCTGAAGAAGTTGCTTTACAAATGTTATGGTGCTTTTTCTCCTTTATTTGTTGAGAAAATGAAAAATTTAGAACTAATGCTGCGTCTTATTGGAAAATAATGTAATTTTTCATTTTCACTGCCCATTTCTAATAAAATATATGAGATACCTGTGGGGTCAAAATGCTCACTACACCCTAGATGAATACCTCAATGGGTGTAGTTTGCCAAATGGAGACACTTTTTTTTGCACTGTACTGGTACCTTAGGAGCTTTACAAATGCGGCATGGTGCCGAGAAATCAAACCAGCAAAATCTGTACTCCAAAAGTTAAATGGCGTGCCTTCCCTTCTGAGTCCTGCCGATTCCCCAAACAGCAGTTTATGAATACATGTTTGGTATTTCCATACTCTGGAGAAGTTGCTTTACAAATGTTGGGGTGCTTTTCCTCATTTATTTTTTGAAAAAATGAAACATTTTGCGTTAAAGCTACATCTTATTGGAAAATAATGTGATTTTTCATTTTCACTGCCCAATTCTAATAAAATCTATGAAACACCTGTGGGGTCAAAATGCTCAATACACCCCTAGATTAATTCCTCAATGGGTGTAGTTTGCCAAATGGAGTCACTTTTGGGTCGTTTCCACTGTACTGCTACCTAAGGGGCTTTGCAAAAGCGACATGGCGCAGAAAAACCAATCAAGCAAAATCTGCTCTCCAAAAACCAAATAGCTCTCCTTCCCTTCTGAGCCCTGATGTGTATTTATACAGTACTTTATTACCACATATGGGGTATTTCCATACTCTGGAGAAGTTGCTTTACAAATGTTATGGTGATTTTTCTCTTTTATTTGATGAGAAAATGAAACATTTTTACCTAAAGCTACGTCTTAGTGGAAACAAAATGACATTTTTCATGTTTACTGTCCAATTCTAATGAAATCTATGAAACACCTGGTGGGTCAAAATGCTCACTACACCCCTAGTTGAATTCCTTTAGGGGTGTAGTTTCCCAAATGGAGTCACTTTTGGGGTGTTTCCACTGTACTGGTACCTTAGGAGCTTTACAAATGCGACATGTTGCCGAGAAATCAAACCAGCAAAATCTGTACTCCAAAAGCTAAATGGCGTGCCTTCCCTTCTGAGTCCTGCCGATTCCCCAAACAGCAGTTTATGACCACATGTTTGGTATTTCCGTACTCTGGAGAAGTTGCTTTACAAATGTTGGGGGGCTTTTCCTAATTTATTTGTTGAAAAAATGAAAAATTTTGCGTTAAAGCTACATCTTATTGGAAAATAATGTAATTTTTCATTTTCACTGCCCAATTCTAATAAAATCTATGAAACACCTGTGGGGTCAAAATGCTCACTACACCCCTAGATGAATTCCTCAAGCGGTGTAGTTTCCAAAATGGGGTCCTTTTTGGGGTGTTTCCTTTATTTTTGCACCACAAGACCTCTTCTTTTTTTTATCAAATCTGTTTTTATTGGTATATAGTACAGTTAACACATAACAAACATTACACAGCATTACATATTTCTTTAACAACACTAGACATTTTCTGTCATTTGGTCTCTCAAAATAAATGCCATTTATTACAACCACAGTGTGTACTTTATGCAATTCAGTTCAAAGCGTATCAGTAACACCTTTAATCGTACATTTAGAAATGCGCCAAATGATGACATAGAAAATAATTATACATCAAACATCAAGAAGGGGGAAACCCCAAACGTGGGGAAAGGGTTGGTAGTAAGGACAGATTTTGGAAGTAGGTAAGGAGGGGGGGGGGGGGGTAAATGAATGAGTGTCAGCTATACCCTATAATTTAAAAACCATATGTATTATAGAGTTATATGATTATCAAATTATAAAATTGACCGGCTTAAGCTATCTCTACGCTGAATCCACGGAGACCACATCTTCAAAAACCTCTTGTAAGTGTTTTCCACTCTATTGGATAGTTCTTCCATACGACAGATTTGGTTAACCTTATCTACCCAGTTCCCTACTGTAGGGGCAGTGGTTTGCAACCAATGCAAAGGTATTAATATTTTTGCAGCTGCTAATAAGTGCGTATGCAATTGCTTTTTTGACAAGGCCATGGTACTAGAAGGAAGTCCCAAAGCTATGTTTTCCCAGGTTAAAGCTATATCTGTGTCACATACCCAGTTTATATGTCTATCAATCTGTGTCCAGAAGGAGATAACCCCCGGGCAGGTCCACCAAATATGTGTGAACGATCCCTCATGAGACTTGCACCTCCAGCAGAGAGCATTTGGGGCAAGCCCATACGATATAGTGCTTGCGGGGTCTTATACCATCTAGTGAGCAACTTATAGTGATTTTCTTGCAGTTTCACACACCTGGAGAATCCATGTGAATTATACATGACCGTATTCCTCTCCTGATCCGTCAGCTGCAGCCCGAGCTCCGCCTCCCAAGCTGCTACGAAGGATGGCAGATCTACCCCCCCAAGTGCCACCAGTTGGTGATAAATCTTGGATATTTTATGTTTACTCCCTTTATGTGTAGCTAGGTACTTTTCAAACCACGTGAGCTCTCTAGTTATATTGTACTGTTTTAGAAATTTTTCACATGCCATTTGTATATGATGTATCTGAAGAAAGTTACATTTTGGAGCATTTACCTGCCTCATTGCCTGGATCTCCTCTGCTGTTGGGACTCTATTCTCCAACATGAAATCTCTAATCTGTATTCCTTCAAAACATTTCCACAAGTCTGAGCAAGAACCAACCCTTAATGAAATAAGTCTAGGTAATGCCGCTACCGGTAGCAACGGTGATGGTTGAGGAAGTACATCCTCTTTCAAGCCCACCTTAGCCCAAACCGCCAAAGTGCCTTTCATTAAGGGATTCTTCATAGAGCTTATGTCCTGTTGGGTCGGTGCCCAAAGAATCGCTAAAGGGTTATCTTCTCCCTGTACTGATTCCCTAACTAACCCTCCTAGATCCTCAGATGCTGAAGCCATATCCAACCATCTCTGCAAGTGTATAGCTTTATAGTAACTCTCTACACTAGGAAGACCCATTCCACCCTGACGCTTACTCTTTGTGAGAGTGCGGTATGCTATTCGCGGCCTTCTTTGTTTCCACAAGTAGTTGTTAAACATTTGTTGCACTATCTTGAAGAAAGTTTTCGGTAGGTAAATTGGAACCATATTCATAATGTAAAGTACCACAGGTAGAATATATGTCTGGAGCAAATTTCTCCTACCCATCCACGAGATGTATGGTATATTATAGGAGGTAAGAAGCTCTTTTATCTTCCGAAGGAGTGGCTTGTAATTTAACTTGTATAGCTCATTAAGATCTGCAGGCAATTGGATACCCAAGTATTTCACAGATTCCGAAGGCCATTAGAATTCGGAAGCAGTTGCCAACCTTTTCACTTGTCTCTGTGGTAATGTAACATTAAGAATTTCTGACTTAGTGTAGTTTACTCTAAAATTAGACACCAATCCATAGTTGTGAAAAACTTCTAAAATACATGGTATAGCACTAATCGGATTTGTGATGGTAAGTAACATATCGTCCGCAAATGCGTGAACTAAATGTTGCTTTGAATTTATAGTTAAACCTTGAATGCGGTCATCTTGCCTCAAGGCTTGCAAAAGAGTCTCTAAGGTCAAGATGAATAGAGAAGGTGAAAGAGGGCACCCCTGTCTTGTGCCATTCCCTATTGAAAAAGAAGGAGACAGAACCCCATTCATCCTTATCTTAGCCGATGGCCTACTATATAGTGTAAATATTGCCTTAATAAATGGTTCTGGAAAGTTGAATTTTGCTAGAGTGGCTGCCATGAAGTCCCATGCCACTCTATCAAACGCTTTCTCAGCATCTGTACTCATTAGCACTAGAGGGATTTTAGAGTCATGCGCTTTCTGAATGTAGTGCATCAGTCGAATGAAGTTCTGTCTACCCTCCCGTCCCGGCACAAAGCCCTTCTGATCTGTATGAACTAAGGTATTCAGAAACTTTTTAACCCGAGTGGATAGCAATTTAGCCCATATTTTGAGATCTAGATTTAAAAGAGATATAGGCCTGTAGCTAGAACATAAGAGAGGATCTTTTCCTTCTTTAGGTAAAATTGTAATATACGCTTCCAATGACTGCGCCGTGAATTTATTTCCCCGTAGCAAATCATTGAACGCTCTAACCAACGGAGGTAATAAAATATCTTTAAAATTTTTAAAATATTTAATAGTTAGACCATCCGGTCCTGGGCTTTTCCCTGAAGGAAAGGAATGTAGTATTTTTGACACCTCTTCAAGGGTAACCGGAGTCATAAGTTCCTCCGCATCATCCCCTGAGAGTGTAGGTAGTTTTAGTGGTCCCAGAAATTTTTCAATCTGTGCAGATGTGGAGATATCTGAGGTCAGAGAGGGAGCCGGGATATTGTATAATTTCGAATAATATTCACTGAATTCTCCCGCTATTTCTTCTGTAGTCGTACATGTATGGCCCTCTGGAGTTTTAATCTTATGGATAAAGGCCCTTTCTTTTTTCTTTTTGATCAGGGCCGTCATTAATTTACCCCCCTTATCCCCATGTGTGTATAACTTCTGTTGATAGTGCATCAAATTAGCTGCTAATTTTTTGTTCAGGGTATCTTTCAAATTATTTCGGAGAATCTGCAATTCAGACTGTAACTGTTTGGTTGGGGTAGTTTTATGTAACTTTTCAGTCTCCGCTATTTTCGAAAGCATCCCTAAAATTTCTCTTTCCCTTTCTCTTTTGATTTTTGTTCCTAGGGAGATTAATATACCCCTGATATATGTCTTGTGCGCTTCCCATAGTATAGTCCCTGAAACATCCGATGTGTCATTGATGTCAAAATAGGACTGCAATGACTCTATCAATATCTTGCACAGATCTGGGGAGTCCAGAAGAGTTTAATTTAACCTCCATGTCCACTCTCTAGAGGACAGCTCTGCAACCCTCAATGTAATAAACACGGGTGCGTGATCTGAAACCGTAATCTGTCCAATACTCGTTGCCTCCATTGATGTTATAAAGTGTGCATGTAGAAACAGATAATCTAGTCTCTGATGTGAGTAATGAGGGTGAGAGTAACATGTATAATCCTTTTTTGTTGGATTCATCACTCTCCAAGCATCATGTAAGTTGAGTTCTTGGAATTTGTTCAAAAGTTTCCGTCTACCAATCTGTGGGATGGTTGATTTATTGGTTGAAGAGTCCATTTCTGGATTAAGAGTTAAGTTCAAATCTCCCCCTATAATAATAGGGCCTTCTGCAAAAGCACGTAACTCTTCCAGAATTTGGAGTAACCAGGTTATCTGTGATTTGTTGGGGACATACAAATTTGCTAAAGTGCATGTAAGTGTGCCCAGTTTACCTTTAATAAATAGTGCTCTGCCATCCCTCGCATCATGTCTAGCCAGAAAGATGAACGGTAGGTCCCTATGTAGTGCAATAGAGACACCTCGTACAGCAGAGCCCGAGCTGCAGCCATGAAACCATGAAGAAAAATAGTTAGTAGGCAATCTAGGTATTTTATCAACTTTAAAATGTGTTTCTTGTAAAAATGCTACAGATACTTTTTCCTTTTTTAACAGCGTTATAATCTGATTCCGTTTTTGGGGTGAATTCAGTCCATTAACATTATAAGTCACTAACTTTATCGTCGCCATTTTTGTGATGTGTGTGTTAGGCTATTCCGTTTGTTAAGGTATTGCTGTAATTGTATTTTGCTAGGGTATAATATTTGACAGTACAGGAGTAGTGGGGAAGGGAAGGAAGGGGGGAAGACATACAACAAAACAATCAATAAGTGTCCAGGCACTATGGAACTGCAACTTATATATGGCCTATTTGGCCTCTTTGTGACAATTGCATAATACAAAAGGTGTGATAGATATCTCACTACCCACCCAATACTGTCACCATTACATCGCTGCATATGGGAGGGAGAAAAAATAGTCCTGAGCCGGGGCCTGGCCCAGAACCATAATATACTTATTAAATTAGAAAAATAAAGAACAATGAGAAATTGAATATTCAAATATCCGAACAATTTAAGGAAATCATTCTAGTTCAGGCACTAGACATAGAAATTATTTCTTATGAGAGCACAACCGGATGCTACCCATGCTTCTTATGATAATATAAACTAATGTAATAACTTACTTGGCACTTTTGGCCCAGTAGTGTTTTCACAAAAAACATAAGTGCTGCACCATACTATCTGCAATATTCCACTAACTGGGATTTCATATAGTATCTATGGTCCAGCTGCTTCGAGAAGCTTTGCCGGGTAACTCCTTGTCATAGCATTTGGGGCCGACATATCTCCTTTACATGTTCTCCATCTACCACAAATATTATCTAGTACCTAGAAACATGTAAGCCCCTGTCAACATAGCTAGAAATATCAAAACTTTTCAATCATTTTGCTGCCTCAATAAATGCATTATAACAACTCGTATGAAGTAGAATTTTCAGCATCATTTAAGGACATAAATACATGAAAGAAAACGGAATATCTCACGAACGAGACCGGACAGTTCAAGGCACATCATCCTCCATTGCTTCTGCCCTCTGCTTCTTTCCACGTGGCGTTCTGTGTTTGGAATACACAGACCAAGGCTCCATCTTCGGCAGGTCCGGCAGCGTGATGTCTGTCTGAGCTGGTAACCAATTTGGTATCTGGATAGGGCGGATTCCCAAGCGTTCCCAAGCTTCCTCCAGATCGTTCGGTGTATGAATCAGGATCCTCTTTCCTTCTTTAATGATAGCCAGTCCGAAAGGAAAAAGCCAGATATAAGGCAAATTTATCTCCCGGAGTTTCGCCAGCAATGGTCTCATAATGCGTCTCTTTGCCAGTGTAGACGCCGCTATGTCTTGATATAGCTGCAGAGTAGAGCCTTCAAACATCACCCTTTGCTGCTCTCTGTTAGCCGTTAAGATGGCTGCTGTATCCACATAACTTAAAAGTCCACAGATGACGTCCCGTGGTGTGTCTGTCGGCTTAGGTTTAGGTCTCAGGGCCCGGTGAATTCGTTCTATCACCACCTTTTCCGCTCTGTCTTCTCCTAGTAAGGAGGCGAATATTTGCCGTGCAATCGATGGTAACGCCTCAGCTGCGTACGATTCAGCTAGGCCCTTCAGCCTAATATTTTTTCTGCGGCTTCTGTTCTCCATATCCTCAATCATAGTTAGTGCCCTGTTCATTTGCGACTCCTGGACCTGTAGTTTATGCCCCACCGAGTCCGCATGATTGACTGTGTCTGACACTGCCGACTCTAGAGCCTCCAATCTGTGCCCCATACGTTTAAAATCTGACCTGAACTCCGTTAGTTCCTTCATAACTGGTAGTATAGCTTGCTGTAGGGTTTTCTTAAGGAATGCTTTAGTTATCCCTCCTGCTTCTGGGTTCGCCGCAGCAGCTCCACACATGCTGTCTGCATCTGAATCTTCAGAAGCAGGGTACGGCGCCATCTTGGAAGCTCCAGCCGCCGTTTGTGAATCTCGTCTTTGCAGAAATTTATCCAGGTCGGCCTGTTGTTTTTGCGATCCTGGAGTGCACGATGTGTCCCTGAGTTTGTCTTTCCCCGTTTTCACCATTTTAAGTAAAGTTGTGCCTCGTATTTTCTATGAATCTGAGCCGGCTTGTGAGGAGCACTATCTTATGCTGCCATCACGTTCAGCGGTCAGGCTCCGCCCGCACAAGACCTCTTCTAACCTGACATGGTGCCTGAAATATAATTTAAGAAAAGGAAGGCCCAAAAATCCTCTAGGTGCTCCTTTGCTTCTGGGGCTTTTGTTTCAGGCCCGTAGCACACTAGAGCCACATGTTGGATATTTTTAAAAACTTCAGAATCAGGGCAATAAATATTCAGTTGTGTTTCTCTGGTAAAAACCTTCAGTATTACAGGAAAAATTTATTAAAATGTAATTTCTGCAAACTTTGCTTTAATTCCTGTGAAACGCATAAAGGGTTAAGAAACTTTCTAAATGCTGTTTTGAATACTTTAAGGGGTGTCGTTTTTAAAATGGGGTGATTTGTGGGGGTTCCTAATATATAAGGCCCTCAAAGACACTTCAGAACTGAACTGGTCCCTAAAAAAATAGGCTTTTGAAATTTTCTTGAAAGTTTGAGAAATTGCTGCTAAACTTATAAGCCTTGTAACGTCCTAGAAAAATAAAAGGATGTTCAAAAAAATGATGCCAATCTAAAGTAGACATATGGGAAATGTTAGCTAGTAACTATTTTGTGTGGTATAACTATCTGTCTTACAAGCAGATACATTTGAATTTAGAAAATGCAAATTTTTTTAAAATTTTCTTTCAATTTTTGTGTTTTTCACACAAAAATATTGAATATATCGACCAAATTTTTTCACTAACTTAAAGTACAATATGTCACGAGAAAACAATCTCAGAATCGCTTGCATAGGTAAAAGCATTCCCAAGTTCTTACCACATATAGTAACACACGACAGATTTAAAAAATGAGACTGTGTCATTTGGTTCAAAAGTGGCTGGGTCCTGAAGGGGTTAATAGTATACCAAAGCATTATTGCCTGTCAGTAATAAACTGACAGGGACTCTATTAGGCACATAGCCATTGCAGGCCTTTGTTAGGCTTCATGCAGATATGGCAACCCATCTGGGCTGATGGGGTGACAGGGGGAACCCCATCCCTATGTAGCCACTTAGATGCCGTGGTATTGTAACCAAAGGAATTTGGGGCAATCAGCTGGGAAAACAGTAGCTTAAACTTTGGATGGTAAAAACTGTAAAGATGGTAATACTTTAACCAAGCTTGATTATATTACAGTGGTCACTGACGATATCCCACACACTGTCTCGGGGCAAGTAATGTGGCATTACGTGGCAAGTGACGCCATAATGTATCAGAATAATCATTTTAATAATACAGTGGTAAAGGTATGTTATAGCATGCTGCAGTAATACAATCAGGGCTCATATAGGTTAGAAGCTCCATGTGGCAACTGAGCCAATGGTTGGGAACCACAGATTTTTTCATGTATATAAAAACTTTTTGACTGGTTTATGGTCGGTGTTTGATCTAGCAGATCATTTGTAGCAGCCAGAATATCTACTTGACCATGTTTCAGGCTTGGGCTACATGGCCATATTCGTAACCATAATGTTGCAAATGCAAGACAGTGAATGGTGAGTCATCTTAAAGAGCCATACATATATATATATATATATATATATATATATATATATATATATATATATATATATATATAAATATAATACATTTAATGACATAACTATCTCCCATTTTCATTCGATGATGAATTTCACCAATTAGCTGTTATTAGCAAAACTAAGTTAATTTCAAAGATTAGACATAAAAGATCTCCGTAAGCCTGAGGAATATAAATATTCCATTCATACCTAAGTGATGCTTTCTTCCCCTTTTTTTAAGCTTGGTATTTATTTTGGCAAGTAGCAGTCTTCTTCTGGTATTCCTGAACAGAGAATAATTCTGCAGAATTTTGCTTAGTAAACCATTTTCTTTCTCATATTTCCAAAATGACTTACATTGACTGCCACGATTGTTCAAAATATAGTAAAGTCGCCTTTCATACCAGGGAGATCGACAATGATAAAAGTTGTTTTCACAGCTTTTCCAAATTCTGAATCTATGTTTAATGTAACAATGCAGTTTTTATTTCAATATGGTTCTGTTATGCAATATCTTTAAACCTTTATAGCAAAGTTTGATGTAATTCTGAACAATGTAACCATTGTAATATAGTTATCTTGTTACATTGAATACCTTAAGTAGTATAAGCCATTCAATAATTTTTATTAAGTTAAATACACAATGTCTTAGATGTCAGACCAAGGTAAGTTGGACCTAGACATTACATGAAAATAAAGGTGTTCTTTTTAGCAAGAGGTAAAAGACAGGGCACGATAATACTATTAATATTTCATAGCTACTTTATTTGGAGTAACAATAACGCATTCAGCAAAATTTGGAAAAAAGGTTCTGTAACTATCTGGACCTAAAGTCTAACTACACTTTCATCAAACTTTTGATATGTCAGAGACTTATCAACATTTTGGATCGGTGGGGGTCCAGAGGCTGACCCTCACTGTTGCTGAAACAAAGGTGCAGAATCACTCAGCTGAGCGCTTTGCACCTTCGGCTGTGACCGCCGCTCCCTGCTGGGCTGCCACGCTGAAGACGGCTCTCATTGAGAGTCCTCTTCAGCCTGACAGGGAGTGCCAATCACAGCCAAATGCGCAAAGCACTCAGCTGAGTGCTTCTGCACCTTTGTTTCAGCAACAGTGGGGGTCAGCCCCTGGACCCCCACCGATCCAAAATGTTGATAAGTGGTGGTGGTGCACCATCTTGCTGGAAAAAATCAGGGAACGTGCCAGCTTCAGGCCACGGGATATCTGAAATTGCTACATGATGATGTGTTTCCCTCTTTATGCACTGAAGCTGGCACGTTCCCTGAGTTTTTCCAGCAAGATGGTGCACCACCACATTATGGGTGTCAGGTCCGAGTATTCCTAGATGAACAGTTTCCTGGAAACTGGATTGGTTGTCGTGGGCCAGTTGAATGGCCCCCTAGGTCTCCCGATCTGATCCCCTTAGACTTTTATCTTTGGGGTCATCTGAAGGCAATTGTCTATGCTGTGAAGATACGAGATGTGCAGCAACTGAAACTATGGATACTGGAAGCCTGTGCTAGCATTTTTTCTGCGGTGTTGCTATCAGTGTGTGAAGAGTGGGAGAAGAGGGTTGCATTGACAATCCAACACAATGGGCAGCACTTTGAACACATTTTATAAGTGGTCAAAAACTTGTAAATAACTCATAAAAGAATAAAGTAACGTTAAAACCAAGCACACCATTGTTTTTTCTTGTGAAATTCTCGATAAGGTTGATGTGTCACATGACTCTCTTCCCATTGAAAAAACTAAAGTTGGATACAAAATGGGCGACTTCAAAATGGCCGCTATGGTCAACACCCATCTTGAAAAGTTTCCCCCCTCCCATATACTAATGTGCCACAAACAGGAAGTTAATATCACCAACCATTCCCATTTTATTTAGGTGTATCCATATAAATGGCACACCCTGTACATTTAGTTCCAATATTGTACAAATACCTTGTTTGGGAACACAGTCATGTGTCTGTAAGTCCTGTAGTTCTTTCTGCTTTGATGACTCACTGGCACATACCCACATGACAGATATCGGTCTCCTTCTTCCATGGTGTTGGCGCGTCATCAAAGCATGTGACTGCTAGGCTGGCAATGTAACGATGCAGAGGAAGCTAGCCTCCTTCTTCCTCTTTATCAGTGAGCATGGCGGGGATACAGGCATATAAGGAAAAGAAGGGCATGAATGGAACTGTAGTTTCAGAGCGCGATAAAACTGCTTGTCGCACCTACCTTAAAGTTTTGTGAGCGGCTACATTAGAAGTGGTGAGTATTGCAGAAGTGTGATTTAGTTGCAGAAGTATAGAAATGTGCTTATACATATTTGTGGGGTTTTTTAATTAATTTTTTTTTTGGTCCCCGGATAACCCCTTTAAGTCATCTATTCTAGATGATCGTCCTTTTCCTTTCTCTCCCTGTGCTCCCAGCCATATCTTCCTACACCTTTGCAGAGTTTACACCGTGTTCCAAATTATTATGCACATTGGATTTAAGTGTCATAAGCATTTAATTATTAGTTTTTCAATTAATCTCATGGATGGTATTGTGTCTTAGGGCTCTTTGGATCATTGTAATCAATCTCAGACACCTGTGATAATTAGTTTGCCAGGTGTGCCCAATCGAAGGAAAACTACTTAAGAAGGATGTTCCACATTATTAAGCAGGCCACAGGTTTCAAGCAATATGGGAAAGAAAAAGTAGCTTTCTGCTGCCGAAAAGCGTGAAATAGCGCAATACCTTGGACAAGGTATGAAAATATTGGATATTTCAAGAAAACTTAGGCGTGATCATCGTACTGTGAAAAGATTTGTGGCCGATTCAGAGCTCAGACGGGTTCGTTCAGATAAAGGCATAATGAGGAAGGTTTCTGCTAGACAAATTAATAGGATTAGGAGAGCAGCTGCTAAAATGCCATTGCAAAGCAGCAAACAGGTATTTGAAGCCGCTGGTGCCTCTAGGGTCCCGCGAACCTCAAGGTGCAGGATCTTCCAGAGGTTTGCAAGTGTGCATAAAGCTATTATTCGGCCACCCCTAAACAATGCTCACAAGCAGAAACAGTTGCAGTGGGCTCAGAAATACATGAAGACTAATTTTCAAACCGTGTTGTTTACTGATGAGTGCCGTGCAACCCTGGATGGTCCAGATGGATGGAGTAGTGGATGGTTGGTGAATGGCCACCATTTCCCAACAAGGCTGCGACGTCAGCAAGGAGGTGGCGGAGTTATGTTTTGGGCTGGAATCATGGGGAGACAGCTGGTAGCCCCCTTTAGGGTCCCTGACGGTGTGAAAATGACCTCTGCAAAGTACGTAGAGTTTATGACTGACCACTTTCTTCCATGGTACAAAAAGAAGAACCGTGCCTTCCATAGCAAAATTATCTTCATGCATGACATTGCACCATCTCATGCTGCAAAGAATACCTCTGTGTCATTGGCTGCTATGGGCATAAAAGGAGAGAAACTCATGGTGTGGCCCTCATGTTCACCTGAACTCAACCCTATTGAGAACCTTTGGAGCATCCTCAAGCAAAATATCTATGAGGGTGGGAGGCAGTTCACATCAAAACAGAAGCTCTGGGAGGCTATTCTGACATCCTGCAAAGATATTCAAGCAGAAACTGTCCAAGTACTCACAAATTCAATGGATGCAAGAATTGTGAAGGTGACATCAAAGAAGGGGTCCTATGTTAACATGTAACTTGGCCTGTTACGTTTTTTTTTTATTGAAAGAGCTTTTGATTTCTGTAAATATGACCTCCTGATGCTGCAAATGCAACAAATTACCATTTTAGTTCTCCTTACAACCTTTAAAATGTTTTGATCTCTGTTGTGCATAATAATTTGAAACAGTGCATTTTGAGTTTTTTACTTCTAAAAAAAAATCTGTTATCATTAGGAGATTTGTTCAATAAAATTTGCATTATACTCCAACGGTTGATGGCTTGAAGATTATATTAACTGTCATTTGCATCGACTATTTAGGAAAATCAGCGAAAAATAACCTTTGCATAATAATTTGGAACGCGGTGTAGACTACACAGCCCAGGTTCACCAACCACAATCTCAGGCTCACAAAGGCTCCACATCTCTGCCAGTGATGACAATTCAAACATTAATACTTTAAAGAGGTTTGCCCATCAGGGACATAAATGTCAAAAAGATGCGCGGTCCCACCTCTGGGACACGCACCTATCTCTAGAACCGGGCCTCCTAAACCCTTCTCTACCTTTCTCGGTTCCCATCAACTCCCGGCCACTCCCTGATAACATAATCGGAAATTACGAAAACGGCATAGCTCGCTGAGCTACTCTGTTTTCACAACGCCATAGAAGTGAATAGCAGTTACTGAAACAGCATAGTGTATGATTTAAATGGGTGCTAAGTGGTAGTGTCTTGCCATTTTTTTACCCTCTCTGGGCAATGTATAAAATATATATATATATACAGTGAAGGAAATAAGTATTTGATCCCTTGCTGATTTTGTAAGTTTGCCCACTGTCAAAGACATGAACAGTCTAGAATTTTTAGGCTAGGTTAATTTTACCAGTGAGAGATAGATTATATATATTAAAAAAAAAAGAAAATCACATAGTCAAAATTATATATATTTATTTGCATTGTGCACAGAGAAATAAGTATTTGATCCCCTACCA
This sequence comes from Rhinoderma darwinii, assembly GCF_050947455.1. Taxonomy (NCBI): domain Eukaryota; kingdom Metazoa; phylum Chordata; class Amphibia; order Anura; family Rhinodermatidae; genus Rhinoderma; species Rhinoderma darwinii. The sequence continues at coordinate 79,308,782 of NC_134687.1, forward strand.
ACCATTAAGAGTTCAGCCTCCTCCAGACCAGTTACACGCTCCAAATCAACTTGGTGCCTGCATTAAAGACAGCTGTCTTAAATGGTCACCTGTATAAAAGACTCCTGTCCACAGACTCAATTAATCAGTCTGACTCTAACCTCTACTACATGGGCAAGACCGTAGAGCTTACTAAGGATGTCAGGGACAAGATCATAGACCTGTACAAGGCTGGAATGGGATACAAAACCATAAGTAAGACGCTGGGTGAGAAGAAGACAACTGTTGGTGCAATAGTAAGAAAATGGAAGACATACAAAATGACTGTCAATCGACATCGATCTGGGGCTCCATGCAAAATCTCACCTCGTGGGGTATCCTTGATCCTGAGGAAGGTGAGATCTCAGCCGAAAACTACACGGGGGAACTTGTTAATGATCTCAAGGCAGCTGGGACCACAGTCACCATGAAAACCATTGGTAACACATTACGCCTGTCACGGACACTGGGTTTGTGGACCCACTAGGCCGCTCCGCCGTAGCGGGGAGGCAGCTGACCAGGTCACAGTCTATTTGAACGTAAAATGGCAGACAGTAATGCTTGGGTACCTGAATTAGTCCGGGCGGTGGTTGTGGCTTCAGCACGAATGGAGGCAGGTGCAGCAAGTGGTGCCAGACGTGGCGGGCAGTATCCGATGAGCGGTAGACACTTGACGTGGCAGATGACACTTGGCGTGGCAGATGGCACTTGGCGTGGCAGAAGACACTTGATGTGGCAGATGGCACTTGACGTGGCAGATGGCACTTGACGTGGCAGATGGCACTTGGCGTTGCAGAAGACACTTGACGTGGCAGATGGCACTTGACGTGGCAGAAGACACTTGAACGCGGGTAGGCACAGGAACAATACGGAATACAGTAACGGTAACAGGGCACGGGTAACAGCTGGAACGGGAGACACTAAGGGACCATTTGCGAGACAGACTGGGAAAGACTAACAACGCTCAGGCAAGGATTAGAAGGCCAGGGGCCTTCTTATAGACCAGGAAATCGTGGCAGTTGATGATGATGACGATTTCCTAATTGCGCGCGCTGGCCCTTTAAGGCCGGGCGCGAGCGTGAGTGCGCACCCTACGGGACCCAGCCGGACCGAGCAGAATTGAGCGCTGGCATCTCCTAGGAGGGAGACGGAGGCCAGCGCTCACAGATCCATGGCTGCGGGCGTCGGGAGGTGAGTAAACCCGACGGCCCGCGGCCATGGGCGCTACAACGCCGTAATGGATTCAAATCCTGCAGTGCCCGCAAGCTCCCCCTGCTCAAGAAGGCACATGTACAGGCCCGTCTGAAGTTTGCAAATGAACATCTGAATAATTCTGAGAGTGATTGGGAGAGGGTGCTGTGGTCAGATGAGACTAAAATTGAGCTCTTTGGCATTAACTCAACTCGCCATGTTTGGAGGAAGAGAAATGCTGCCTATGACCCAAAGAACACCGTCCCCACTGTCAAGCATGGAGGTGGAAACATTATGTTTTAGGGGTGTTTCTCTGCTAAGGGCACAGGACTACTTAACCGCATCAATGGGAGAATGGATGGAGCCATGTACCGTCAAATCCTGAGTGGCAACCGCCTTCCCTCCACCAGGACATTAAAAATGGCTCGTGTGTAAAGGATCTGCCAGGCACAACTTCTGTGTATACTCCCATAGGTAATCAGCCTGCACCTTAGTCTATGTCTCTGAGACTGACTCCATCTTCCACCACTCAGGATGGCAGGCTTAGGAGTGGGAGAGCCTATCGCAGCCTGGCCAGACGGAGCTAGCTCCCGCCCTCGGTCTATTTATACCTGCCTTTCCTGTTCCTCCTTTGCTTGTGATTCTTCTCGTGTGGTTTCCTGGCCCAGCTACAGCTTCTAACCATTTGATCCTGCTCCATACTGACCCTGGCTTACTGACTACTCTCCTGCTCTGCGTTTGGTACCTCGTGCACTCCTGGTTTGACTCGGCTCATTCACCACTCTTGTTGCTCACGGTGTTGCCGTGGGCAACTACCCCTTTCCCTTGCTTTGTGTTCCCTTGTCTGTTTGTCTCGTGCACTTACTGAGCGTAGGGACCGCCACCCAGTTGTACCCCGTCGCCTAGGGCGGGTCGTTGCAAGTAGGCAGGGACAGAGTGGCGGGTAGATTAGGGCTCACTTGTCCGTTTCCCTACCCCCGTCATTACATAATCACAAGTCCATATACCTAGTCTACCCTGCTCCCTGACACTACTATGGACCCCCTTGAGATCCTGGCCCAGCAAATGCAGGGTCTCTCCCTACAGGTCCAGGCCCTGGCTCAGAGGGTCAACCAGCCTGACACTACCATGGTAGTGCCCCTCACCTCTTGAACCCCACCTCAAGTTGCCTGACCGGTTCTCAGGGGACCGGAGGACTTTTCTCTCCTTTCGGGAGAGTTGTAGGCTCTACTTTCGCTAAAAGCCTCATTCCTCAGGTTCTGAGAGCCAGCGGGTGGGTAAATTATGTCCCGGCTCCAGGAAGGGCCCCAAGAGTGGGCCTTCTCCTTGGCTTCTGACGCATCTGAACTTTCCTCCGTTGATCGTTTCTTTTCTGCTCTCTCACTCATTTATGACAAAACTGACAGGACTGCCTTTGCCGAGAGTCAGCTGGTGCCCTTACGTCAGGGTAAGAGACCTGTTGAGGAGTATTGTTCTGACTTTAGGAAGTGGTGCGTAGCTTCTCGGTGGAATGACCCTGCCTTAAGGTGCCAGTTTAGGTTGGGTCTGTCGAACGCCCTGAAAGACCTGCTAGTTAGCTATCCCTCTTCTGACTCCCTAGACCAGGTTATGGCTTTAGCGGTATGACTTGACCGACGTCTCAGGGAATGACAGCTTGAATGTTTTTGTGTTTTCCCCTCTGACTCCCCCATGATGCCTCCCGAGGTCCCGTTGCTTCGCTCTTCCACGGAAGACTCGGAGGTACCTATGCAACTCGGGGCCTCCGTGTCCCCCCATCAATGTAGAGAGTTCCGCAGGAAGAATGGTCTCTGCTTCTACTGTGGGGATGACAAGCATCAAGTGAACAACTGTCCTAGGCGTAAGAATAAGCAGCCGGAAGAACTTCTGCGCCTAAGTGACCATCGGGGAGGTCACTTGGGCGCACAGGTATTTCCCGTAAATATGAAACGTAATAAAATCTTGCTTCCCTTTCAGGTCTCTTTTGGTGGTAGGTCTGCTACCGGCAGTGCCTTCGTGGATTCAGGGTCTTCTGCTAATATTATGTCTGTGGAATTAGCTATGTCTCTAGCTATGCCATTGATTGATTTGCTTAAACCTGTCCCGGTAGTGGGTATCAACTCCACTCCTCTTGCTAATGGTTATTTTACACAGCATACCCCTGTTTTTGAACTCCTTGTGGGCTCCATGCATTTGGAGCAGTGCTCTGTACTGGTGATGCAGGGATTATCGTCCGATTTGGTTTTAGGCCTTCCCTGGTTGCAGTTGCATAATCCCACATTTGACTGAAATACTGGGGAGCTTACCAAATGGGGTAATGAATGCCTGACGTCATGTTTTTCTGTTAATTCTAATTCTCCCCCTGAGGAGGTGAACACGCTACCTGAGTTTGTTCAGGACTTTGCTGATGTTTTCTCTAGGGAGGCCTCCGAAGTGTTACCTCCTCATAGAGAATACGATTGCGCTATCGAATTGGTACCAGGAGCTAAGCTTCCTAAGGGTAGGATATTTAATCTTTCTTGTCCCGAACGTGAAGCCATAAGAGAGTATATCCAGGAATGCCTGGCCAAGGGTTACATTCGCCCCTCTACTTCTCCGGTAGGTGCTGGCTTCTTCTTCGTAGGGAAGAAGGATGGTGGTCTTAGGCCATGCATTGACTACCGTAACTTGAATAATGTCACTGTAAGGAACCAGTATCCCCTTCCTTTGATTCCTGATCTCTTTAATCAGGTTCAGGGGGCCCAATGGTTCTCTAAGTTTGATCTACGGGGGGCGTATAACCTTATCCGCATCAAAGAGGGGGATGAGTGGAAGACTGCGTTTAACACGCCCGAAGGTCATTTCGAATACCTTGTCATGCCCTTTGGGTTGTGTAATGCTCCTGCGGTCTTCCAGAATTTCATAAATGAGATTTTGAGAGATTACCTGGGGGTATTTCTTGTAGTGTACCTTGATGACATACTGGTGTTTTCCAAGGACTGGTCTTCCCACATTGAGCATGTCAGGAAGGTGCTCCAGGTCCTTCGGGAAAACAAACTGTTTGCGAAAACCGAAAAATGTGTGTTTGGGTTACGGGAGATACCATTTTTGGGTCAAATCCTCACTCCTCATGAATTCCGCATGGACCCCGCCAAGGTCCAGGCTGTGGCGGAATGGGTCCAACCTGCCTCCCTGAAGGGGTTACAGTGTTTTTTGGGGTTCGCTAATTATTACAGGAGATTTATTGCTAACTTCTCGGTCATCGCTAAGCCTCTTACGGACCTCACTCGCAAAGGTGCTGATCTCCTCCACTGGCCTCCTGAGGCTGTCCAGGCTTTTGAGGTCCTTAAGAAGTGCTTTATCTCGGCCCCGGTGCTGGTTCAGCCCAACCAAATGGAGCCATTTATCGTGGAAGTTGACGCATCCGAGGTGGGAGTGGGGGCTGTCTTGTCCCAGGTCCCTCACCCATCTCCGTCCCTGTGCCTACTTCTCCAGGAAGTTTTCGCCCACTGAGAGTAACTATGATATTGGCAACCGCGAACTCTTAGCTATTAAATGGGCATTTGAAGAGTGGCGCCACTTCCTGGAGGGGGCTAGGCACCAGGTAATGGTCCTTACCGACCACAAGAATCTGGTTTTCCTAGAATCTGCCCGGAGGCTAAACCCGAGACAAGCTCGATGGGCGCTATTTTTTACCAGATTAAACTTTTTGGTTACCTATAGGGCTGGGTCTAAAAATATTAAGGCCGATGCACTGTCGCGTAGCTTCATGGCCAGCCCTCCTTCGGAGGAAGATCCTGCTTGTATTTTGCCTCCTGGTATAATCATTTCTTCTATTGATTACGATTGCGGCTGATCAAGGTTCAGCTCCCGGGAACCTTCCTGAGGACAAGCTGTTTGTTCCCCTGCAATACCGGCTAAGGGTACTTAGGGAAAATCATGACTCCGCACTATCTGGTCATCCAGGCATCCTGGTTGCCAAACACCTCATTGCCAGAAACTATTGGTGGCCTGGGTTGCCTAAAGACGTTAAGGCCTATGTCGCCGCTTGTGAGGTTTGTGCTAGGTCCAAGACTCCCAGGTCCCGACCAGCGGGCTTACTACGTTCTTTGCCCATTCCCCAGAGACCTTGGACCCATATCTCCATGGATTTTATCACCGGTTTGCCTCCATCTCAAGGCAAGTCGGTGGTGTGGGTGGTGGTAGACCGCTTCAGTAAGATGTGCCACTTTGTGCCCCTCAAGAAACTACCCAATGCCAAGACGCTAGCTACCTTGTTTGTCAAACACATCCTGCGTCTCCATGGGGTCCCTGTCAATATTGTTTCGGACAGAGGGGTACAATTTGTTTCATTGTTTTGGAGAGCCTTCTGTAAAAAGTTGGAGATTGATCTGTCCTTCTCCTCTGCCTTCCATCCTGAAACTAATGACCAAACTGAGAGGACTAATCAATCTCTAGAACAATATTTAAGGTGTTTTATCTCTGACTGTCAATATGATTGGGTCTCATTCATTTCCCTCGCCGAAATTTCCCTTAATAACCGGGTCAGTAACTCGTCAGGGGTCTCCCCCTTTTTCTGTAATTTTGGGTTTAATCCACGGTTCTCCTCCGTTTCACCTGGTAGTTCCAACAATCCCGAGGTAGAGGTCGTTCATCGGGAACTGTGCACAGTCTGGGCCCAGGTTCAGAAGAACCTAGAGGCGTCCCAGAGCGTACAAAAAACTCAGGCTGATAGGAGACGTTCTGCTAACCCCTTGTTTATGGTCGGGGATCTGGTGTGGTTATCATCTAGGAACTTGCGCCTTAAGGTCCCGTCCAAGAAGTTTGCTCCCCGGTTTATTGGGCCGTATAAGGTCATTGAAGTCCTCAATCCGGTCTCCTTCCGACTGGAGTTGCCCCCATATTTTTGAATACACGACGTGTTTCATGCCTCCCTCCTTAAGCGCTGCTCCCCGTCCTTGGCTCCCTCGAGGAAACCTCCTGTTCCCGATCTCACGGGCCTGAGGAGAGGACTTGGGTACCCGCCCGGTATGTTCACGCTGGGGTATTGGTCAGGAAGTTCCACCTTCGTTTCCCCAATAAACCAGGTCCACTTAGAAAGGGTCCGGTGGCCCCTCATAAAAGGGGGGGTACTGTAAAGGATCTGCCAGGCACAACTTCTGTGTATACTCCCATAGGTAATCAGCCTGCACCTGAGTCTATGTCTCTGAGACTGACTCCATCTTCCACCACTCAGGATGGCAGGCTTAGGAGTGGGAGAGCCTATCGCAGCCTGGCCAGACGGAGCTAGCTCCCGCCCTCTGTCTATTTATACCTGCCTTTCCTGTTCCTCCTTTGCTTGTGATTCTTCTCGTGTGGTTTCTTGGCCCAGCTACAGCTTCTAACCATTTGATCCTGCTCCATACTAACCCTGGTTAACTGACTACTCTGCTGCTCTGCGTTTGGTACCTCGTGCACTCCTGGTTTGACTCGGCTTGTTCACCACTCTTGTTGCTCACGGTGTTGCCGTGGGCAACTGCCCCTTTCCCTTGCTTTGTGTTCCCTTGTCTGTTTGTCTCGTGCACTTACTGAGCGTAGGGACCGCCGCCCAGTTGTACCCCGTCGCCTAGGGCGGGTCGTTGCAAGTAGGCAGGGACAGAGTGGCAGGTAGATTAGGGCTCACTTGTCCGTTTCCCTACCCCCGTCATTACATCGTGGCTGGGTCTTCCAACACGACAATGACCCGAAACATACAGCCAAGGCAACAAAGGAGTGGCTCAAAAAGAAGCACATTAAGGTCATGGAGTGGCCTAGCCAGTCTCCAAACCTTAATCCCATCGAAAACTTATGGAGGGAGCTTAAGATCCGAGTTGCCAAGCGGCAGCCTCGAAATCTTAATGATTTACAGATGATCTGCAAAGAGGAGTGGGCCAAAATTCCATCTAACATGTGTGCAAACCTCATCATCAACTACAAAAAACGTCTGACTGCTGTGCTTGCCAACAAGGGTTTTGCCACCAAGTATTAAGTCTTGTTTGCCAAAGGGATCAAATACTTATTTCTCTGTGCACGATGCAAATAAATATATATAATTTTGAATATGTGATTTTCTTTCTCTCACTAGTAAAATTAACCTAGCCTAAAAATTCTAGACTGTTCATGTCTTTGACAGTGGGCAAACTTACAAAATCAGCAAGGGATCAAATACTTATTTCCTTCACTGTCAAAAGTTTTGGGTCACCCAGACAATTTTGTGTTTTCCATGAAAACTCACACTTATATTTATCAAATGAGTTGCAAAATGACTAGAAAATATAGTCAAGACATTGACAAGGTTAGAAATAATGATTTTTATTTTAAATAATAAATTTCTCCTTCGAACTTTGCTTTCGTCAAAGAATGCTCCATTTGCAGCAATTACAGCATTGCAGACCTTTGGCATTCTAGCTGTTAATTTGCTGAGGTAAATCGGGAGAAATTTCACCCCATGCTTCCAGAAGCCCCTCCCACAAGTTGGATTGGCTTGATGGGCACTTCTTGCGTACCATACGGTCAAGCTGCTCCCACAACAGCTCTATGGGGTTGAGATCTGGTGACTGCGCTGGCCACTCCATTACAGATAGAATACCAGCTGCCTGCTTCTTCCCCAAATAGTTCTTGCAGAATTTGGAGGTGTGCTTTGGGTCATTGTCCTGTTGTAGGATGCAATTGGCTCCAATCAAGCGCTGTCCACAGGGTATGGCATGGCGTTGTAAAATGGAGTGATAGCCTTCCTTATTCAAAATCCCTTTTATCTTGTACAAATCTCCCACTTTACCAGCACCAAAGCAATCCCAGACCATCACATTACCTCCACCATGCTTGACAGATGGCGTCAGGCACTCTTCCAGCATCTTTTCAGTTGTCCTGCATCTCACAAATGTTCTTTTGTGTGATCCAAACACCTCAAACTTCGATTCGTCTGTCCATAACACTTTTTTCCAATCTTCCTCTGTCCAATGTCTGTGTGCTTTTGCCCATATTAATCTTTTCCTTTTATTAGCCAGTCTCAGATATGGCTTTTTCTTTGCCACTCTGCCCTGAAGGCCAGCATCCCGGAGTCGCCTCTTCACTGTAGACGTTGACACTGGTGTTTTGCGGGTACAATTTAATGAAGCTGCCAGTTGAGGACCTGTGAGGCGTCTATTTCTCAAACTAGAGACTCTAATGTACTTGTCTTGTTTCTCAGTTGTGCAGCGGGGCCTCCCACTTCTCTTTCTACTCTGGTTAGAGCCTGTTTGTGATGTCCTCTGACCGTTGTAGGAAATCTTCAGTTTCTTGGCAATTTCTCGCATGGAATAGCCTTAATTTCTAAGAACAAGAATAGACTGTCGAGTTTCACATGAAAGCTCTCTTTTTCTAGCCATTTTGAGAGTTTAATCGAACCCACAAATGTAATGCTCCAGATTCTCAACTAGCTCAAAGGAAGGTCAGTTTTATAGCTCCTCTAAACAGCAAAACTGGTTACAGCGGTGCTAACATAATTGCACAAGGGTTTTCAAGTGTTTTCTAATCATCCATTAGCCTTCTAACACAGTTAGCAAACACAATGTACCATTAGAACACTGGAGTGATGGTTGCTGGAAATGGGCCTCTATACACCTATGTAGATATTGCATTAAAAACCAGACGTTTGCAGCTAGAATAGTCATTTAGCACATTAACAATGTATAGAGTGTATTTCTGATTAATTTAATGTTGTCTTCATTGAAAAAAAACTTGCTTTTTAAAAAAAAATAAGGACATTTCTAAGTGACCCTAAACTTTTGAACGGTAGTGTATATATATATATATATATACACATGTATATATATATATATATATATATATATATATATATATATATATATGTATATATGGAATATATGACACTATTGTTATATATTTGTATACACCTATATAAATATGAACATTACTAGGGCAAAGTCAAATGTTGAAGAATTGTACGTCTCTCTCTCTCTCTTTTAAGGTCGAACTGAGATCCTCTCGTCACAGGCAGCCTTTATTTTTGCATTATCATCTTCACCCAGCGTTTTTCCATCTACAAATCGTTGTGTTTTTAACCCAGCGTTTTCCATCTACAAATCGTTGTGCTTGACTTCTGTGTCCTGCCTCTTGATCCACAAAAGGATTGGACTTCGGATCTTTGCATTTGCTTCTCTACAATGTTGGATTTTGTCACGGAAAGGAAACGCTCTCGGGAGCTTTTAATTTCCAGTTCCATTGGAGTGGACATTTTGGACGAATTCCCTCCAACTGTGAGTAATGGTTTCTCGATTGAAAGAACAAAAGAAATGACTGACTTGTATCTCACACTTGAGAATAATTTGAAAGATGAAGCATTCCAGAATATTGATTGTTGTTTTTTGGAAATGTACATTGCTGAGAATATTACACCTAGGGGTTTGAGAATTTTATTTTACACACCCTACCAAAATGATCCACAATTCAGTCATACATGGCTGGATCATGCAAAGAATTGCTCCATTGGTTTTTTGAAATTATTGCTTGCCAAAAGACAAGCTAGTTGTAATTTATTGACCCACAACATCATATCAATTTGTGAACGACTCAAGACCTTTTTTGAGCATCCAGATTTTAATAATCTGTAGGTATCCACCAAAAATAGATTGAATGCCTTTGAAAAGGATTTAATCATTAGAAAAACCAAAAAACTGAAGAGGGATAGACAGGATTATCAGACTGATATATCAGGCGATTGGAGGGCCAGCAAGCCCGTCCAAATCGCACATACGCCCTTGGTTACCACTGTTAATAAGGTTCACTTCAACCACATTGACTCCAATGCCCAATCAGGAGCTTTGATTAAAAATAGCACTTTTTTTAAAAATAGAGGCCCTGTAACTAGAACCACCAAAACTACACCCACAATTATTCCAGTCTCAACTGCCAAAAATTTGCCAGCAATTACCCCTTCTCCTATTATCTCCCTTCCCAAACATGCACCTACCCACAACAGTCTCCCCTTGGGTTCTATTCCAGTACATGCATTTAAATCTACAGACCTTCAAGCTCATCTCCAACTCCTTAATCTTGCACCTGATACTCCCCCGTCTTCACCTATGCAGTCTCCCCTCTTCAATGATTCCATTGATTGTTCGGTCACAAACCATATCCCCCCATCCTTATTAGAATTATCCCTACATGAAACACAGTCAATTACTGATAGTCCGGATGAATCTCTGTCATTACCGATCATCAACCCAAGTGAACATTCACAATTTATGGATAATACTCTAGCTACGGTCTCTTTTTTAGGGCTACCCCTACATATTACGATGCCCCCGGTCACTCCCATTTCACATTCACAGGAATTTCTTCTACCTTACCTAAAAAGCCCCAAATCCCAAGCAATAACATCTTTCTTTCCAAAAATTCAAAAAATTTCTACCAAAAGAAAGTTAGAAATAGATTTAGAGGATGTAGAGGTGGGAAAAACAGACATAGTAAACCAATCCAAACTATCGAAAAAACACAGACTAAAACAATAGAAATATTTAATCTTTCTAGTTACATTCTCAAGGAAAATGAAAATGCACTTTTATCCAAGGGGTTGTCCTTTTGCCCCACTTCCATGCCTGACGGTTTTAATTTGTTTATGGATTTAAATAGATTCGTCAGAAAACTGACTTTACTGAGGCATTTTTCGTTAACACCTCATACGGTAACAGAGCCAGGCCCCCCTGGCGACAGCCCCCCTATAGGTGCACCACCACCCGTCCAGGTGGAGGTACATTCCAAGTCATCATTTTATCCCCTACACCATAGAGGTCCTTATTTGGATACATTTTCCACTTTAGTTGGTAACGAATTCAAAGCTTTGGAAAAACCCAATATGATAATTGACAATCTTTCATTTTGTGAAAGAAGAGCATTGAAATCCCTCCAAAATAATCATCTGATTGTGATACGCTCAGCTGACAAGGGAGGGGGTATTGTCATCCAGGACCGTCCAGAATATATAAATGAGGCATATAGAATTTTATCTGATGTTACGTTCTATGAAAAATTGACAACTAATACTATACCATCCGATCTCATTGAATATAACCTTTTGATAGGGTCAGCATGTACTAAGGGTCTTTTATCAAAAAAAGAAAAAAAGTTTCTATCCGTTTCATTTCCAAATACACCATTTTTATATCATTTACCGAAAATCCATAAATCCATTTCTTCCCCACCTGGTCGGCCTATTATTTCAGGTATAGGTTCCCTCACGAGTAACCTGTCTCATTATTTAGATTTACATCTTCAGCCCTTCGTCCTAGATTTACCCTCCTTTCTGAAGGATTCTTCACAACTCATCAGGGATCTTAAGGTATTCAATGATGGTTATAAGTTTAGTAAAGTGAGTTTCCTCACAGCAGATGTATCTGCACTATATTCTAATATTCCACACAATTTAGGGATTGACGCTATTTCTCATTTCTTGTCTATGGAAGTCCGCATACCTACTGAACAAAACAATTTTTTAATCCAATGCATTGATTTTATCTTACAACATAACACTTTTAGGTTCGAAAATAAATATTATCGTCAAATCAGGGGATGCGCAATGGGTTCCAGGTTTGCCCCATCTTATGCAAACCTCTATATGGGCCAGTTTGAAAATAATCATATTTGGTGTGAGCATCCGTTTCGCAAGAATATACTGTTTTATAAACGTTTTATCGACGATTTGTTTTTTGTATGGAATGGTGATGAGGCCTCTGCTATCTCCTTTATTGAATTTTTAAATACAAATTCCTATGGTTTGAATTTTACGCACACATATTCGGAAGACTCAATTGATTTTCTAGATCTAACTATCTGTAGAAATGGTGACACATTCACAACCAGAACACATTTCAAGACGGTGGATGTAAATAGCTATCTGGATTTTACAAGTGCCCACTATCCACCGTGGCTCCGGAATGTCCCCTTCGGACAATTTCGGAGAATTAGGAAAAACTGCTCCAATCCGGTTGATTTTAAAAATGAATGTTTGATTTTAAGGAAAAGATTTAGGGAGAAACATTGCCCGATTAGTCTTATTGAAGGAGCACAATCCAGAGCAACAGAAATGACTCAAGAAGAATGTGTAAAAGTAGTGGATAAGAAAGTTGATCATTTTGATTACAAATATAATTTTATTACAACCTTTAATGCTGGGAGTAAATCGATTAGGTCAATTCTGTGTAAGCATTGGCACATCCTTTGTAACGATCCGGTACTTAAGGGGTTACTCCCCCCTTTACCTAAGGTCACTTTTAGAAGGTCCAAGACTCTTAAAAATTTATTGGCCCCAAGTAAATTGCAAAACCAAGGAAATCTAAGCATCTCAAGGCTACAGCCATCAATATTAGGCTCATTTTGTTGTGGTTTGCCCAGGTGTATGTGCTGTTCCAACATTACACATAAGGTCACCAATTTTACGTCTATAGTAACATCAGAATCATTTGGCATTAAAAGTTTACTAAATTGTGGCAGTGAATATGTAGTTTATCTGCTACAATGTACTTGTAAATTACAGTATATAGGACGTACTACCCAAACCCTACGTAAAAGGATCAATAATCATAGGTCAAATGTTAGCAGAGGTTTTTCTAAACACAGTGTATCCCGACATTGCCTATATAGACATAACTGCAATTTCGACTGTATAAGCATCACTCCCATTGAGCAAATACCTGCAGACTATACTAATAGATTCTTATGTTTAAAACAGCGTGAGAATTATTGGATCTATAAATTGTGTACACTTCACCCTGAAGGTTTGAATGATATTAGTGAGTCCTCTTTAGATTAGTTCTGATTCTTTAATAGTTTTGTCTCCCGTATATACATATAACCAGTAATTGCCCTCGTAGATACAAAAAAACATACAAAAAAAGTCACATATCCAATATAGGTTTATTATATTATATTTTATTCTAACATCAGGCGTATTTCTCATAAACAGATGTTCTGTTATATAATTGTTTCTTTTGTCATTGCAGTGATATCGTCCATATTCCCTGTAATATATATATTGATATAACATATTATTAATATTAATACAACATATAATTAATGTGTAATTATGGCATCAGATCATCTTAGATGTCATTCTTCCTTTGGTTTACGAGAGTATTATAGTAATTGTTTTTTTTTAGATTGGCTTGGAATTTTTTATTATGAATTATAGTTTTATACATACATATTTTTTATTGGTTCTGATGTTCCATTGAATATAGATTTTATTCTAGTTTTAAATGCTTGATCGCCTTTTTACGATTTTCGAGTCAATAATTCGTGACGTTTTTTTGAAAAAATATATTTTTTTTATAGGCATAGTGATACTTTGCTTAATTTGTATTTTATATAAATTGTGTTACTCATCTAACATGGTACTCGCGTACCGATGTATCAGCATAATAGTGGTGTTGTTATGACTACGAAGACGCCACTGATCTTTCCTTCTTTGCGGTGATTAGTATTCTAGTCTCCTATGAATTTATGCATAGTTATATTATCGCAATTTTTATGCAGTATCATCAGATCTAATTATTAAATGTTATTTTCGTTTTTTATAGACTTAGAAATTTTTCTGCCCTTTTGAGAATTATATAGTATTTTAACTCACCGCTAACCCTAATTGCCGTTTTTTTTTGTTGTTATCAATACGGCTTGTATATCAAACATTTTATATATCTTATAAATTGGGATTATATTATTATGTTCTGTCACTTTTTCCTATATGTTAAATGTAATTATGTTAAATGTAACTACCATATTGCTCTTTTATCTAATTGACGCATATTTCTTCAATCATTCGTGTTTGCTTTTTGTTCTATTCCTTGTAGCAAACTCCCTGTGTCCCCTCCCCATTTCCTCCTGTGATTGGTCGGTTTTTGATTACTGACATGTGTATATATATGGGAGATGTTCATTTGTGTATGTTCATGGCCTGAGGAAGACGCAATTCCTGCATCGAAACGCGTAGCCTACCTCTTAATAAACATCGATATTGATATTAGCAGCGCCTTGCATCGGTCCCCCCTTTTTTCTATCCTTTACTTTCAAATTTGACGGTGAATTCACGCTCACCGGCCCTTGGACCTTGGCAGCAGCTACAGATCGCACCTGGCTGGACACACCTTGGGTGTGTCTCCTGACTTCGGATCTCCATAGCAGTGTGCTCCCTGGAGATCGTTCCACACCATCCAACAGTGTTATGCCTGGTCAGCATAACCCGACTAGGTGAGTGCAAATCACCTTAGCATTTATTGTCTGTTTTTGACCTCCGGATAATTGCACTATGTGGCGCCGTGTGTTTTTTCTTCTCTTCTAGTATTTTAAGAAACTTGGGAGGCATTTTCCATTCGAGCATAGTAAGCAATATAGCTGGCACTGATATGGGGTGTTGCAGTTTGTTTTTATGAGGTCTTTACTTAGAGGAGAATGAGAAGTGCATGTGTGTCTTTTTCTGTGTGAATCCTCTTGACAAAATCCTGCATCCAAATCTGTACAAAAGTATGCTGATGGAGCCGTGTTATTCAACTCTATTCTCCAATTGCTCTCAAAAGGTCATGTTTTGAGAAATTCCTTAATAAGGCACGGATGATGTAATATGTCACTACATTTGTAATTGCCACTGGTGTTTGCTTCATGGGAAATCCTTACAAAACTACCTGTTTAGGTACTTTCGGGCTAGTGTTGAGAAACACAGCTAAAGAGTACACTAACATTAGAATTTCAACAAGGCAAAAAAAAAAAAGGAAAAAGCCAGATGTAGAGTCCAAGAAAGATCAGTCTAAGTTGCTGATCTGATCTTTTGAAATTACTGATGGAAACCAGCTTGTTTTAGAATGTTAAATATATGTTTAGACCACATCTTTGGAAAGGCCTGTGACAATAATGTCCAACAATCTGTACTCTTCATCCCCTTCATTACATCAGTAAGGTCAAACTTGTAGAATTAGTCATAATCATAAGTACAGAATAACTCATTCTTTCCAAAGACTTTTTAACCTCCTTCTTCTTACATTTCCTACGCACACTGAAGTCTTTCATTAAAATATTTCCTCTCTCTGTATCCACTGTGAACCTTTAACTCACTAAATTTAAGTTAATTAAGTCATCTAAAATTATATTGTTTCCATAATATAGTATATGAAATGGTATATTTATATATATATATATATATATATATATATATATATATATATATATATATATAACATATGATGTAATTATAGCAGCGGAGATATATTAGCATATTTAAAGAGTATTTTGTAAAAAGCTATACTTTTATGAGGGCATTGGGTATTTTTTTTTACAGAGGCTAAAAACAGACAAATTCATAAAATCAGCACTTTGTTTGACATAGCAAAAATGTATGCAATTTCTTTTATGAGAATACTGAGAAAGATTAAAATTTATATTTTGCACATGACTTACAAAACAGTAAAGCAGTATACTAATGTGTCTATATAACTTATTGGGACGTTAGGAGGTTAGACTGTTCACATTTGGCTCAGGGCCTTTATCGTGGTGTCTGTCAGAATGGACAGGAGGATATCAAGGCATGATGTGCTATTCTTCCCATCAGAACAATGGACACCATGATGGAACCCCCGATGGACTCCATTGTAAGTCAAGTGCCTGTCCACCGTATGATGGATCCAGCAGTGTGCCGTGGATTCCGTTATAGACGGGTGCTGCAACAAAGATGTGAACAGAGCCTTTTTTTAATCAGTCTATCAATCTCACTAATGATTGTATCAAATTTAGCATACAAATTAATTGAAAACTAAAATTTGCTCTGTCAGAATTGTGTGAACTTAACAATAATTTCTGTGTTGAAGGACCTTGAAATTTTACATACTGTCCTGAAACAATAGCTTGGAGTAGTGGTTGTAGTCAATCCAGGACATGTAGAAAGAGCAACATCTGAATATTATAAAAAGAACAAATTGTTGGAAGTGTTATACAATTGTTGACTGCAATACACTTTACAAATATTATTACACTCCTCATCATTGAAATTGCAAAACCAAGAAGGAAATATTTTGGAAATCACAGGATCGATAGACATGGTAATGATATTGTAATGATGGGGGTAGGGAAACGGACAAGTGAGCCCTAATCTACCCGCCACTCTGTCCCTTCCTACTTGCAACGACCCGCCCTAGGCGACGGGGTACAACTGGGCGGCGGTCCCTATGCTCAGTAAGTGCACGAGACAAACAGACAAGGGTACACAAAGCTAAGGGAAATGGGGCAGTTGCCCACAGCAACACCGTGAGCAACAAGAGTGGTGAACGAGCCGAGTCAAACCAGGAGTGCACGAGGTACCAAACGCAGAGCAGCAGAGTAGTCAGTAAGCCAGGGTCAGTAAGCCAGGGTCAGTATGGAGCAGGATCAAATAGTCAGAAGCTGTAGCTGGGCCAGGAAACCACACCAGAAGAATCACAAGCAAAGGAGGAACAGGAAAGGCAGGTATAAATAGACAGAGGGCGGGAGCTAGCTCCGTCTGGCCAGGCTGCGATAGGCTCTCCCACTCCTAAGCCTGCCATCCTGAGTGGTGGAAGCTGGAGTCAGTCTCAGAGACATAGACTCAGGTGCAGACTGATTACCTATGGGTGTATACACAGAAGTTGTGCCTGGCAGATCCTTTACAGATATGCAAATGATAAAAACATGGAAACAAAATATTCCAAACAATTGATTTATTCAGTATCGAGTGTGAGCGCCACGTGCAGAAATACTATCACTTACACGCCTTGGCATGCTATCAAGGAGGTTATTAAAGGTTGTCTGAGAAATGTTATGCCACGCTGAATGCACTTGGGCATGCAAATCATCATGACTAGCTGCTGGCAGTTGCCTTTGCCAGTTGTCCCAGATGTGCTCGATGGGAGACAAGTCCAGAGACGCTGCACGCTGACCAATTTTGGCTATCATTGCATCCGAGACAAAAGCGGAACTCATCGCTGTAGAGGATAGACCTCCATTCCATAAATTGCTGCCTTGTTGTGCACCATGATCGCCTTTGAGAGCGGTGGCGTGTGAAAAATGGAACACCTGTAGATGAACATCTGGCTCGTAGACCAATGACGTGCAAACACCTTCTGATGGTTTGTATCGACTCTGGCTGCCGCCCTAGGCTTAGGATGTGATGTACAATTTCACTTACAGTACAGAATGGATCACTACGCGCATTCTTCCTATCAGATGATCCATCTGTGTAGAGGTTCACCTTCACGCACCTCTTGCTGTCATTCTCGTTCGTTGTTGTTCTCCCAACCTCCGGGAAACTTATCGTTGAACAGTGCTGTCATCTTGGCCCAGGCGTGTAGTGATCTGCCGGAGTGAAAAACCAAGTTCTCTCAGTTCAAGGATTCTGTCCCCCTCAGTTTGCGACAAGTGGTGATAACTGGCATGTTAACGAACAGGAGGCTTCGCACAATCATCCAATACAACTTGATCCGATTTTTGAGGTTTGACATGGCTAAAAAACGTTGCTTTCAATCTGGCTTTTATGCCCCTACTACATGCCACAGATTGGAGCTAGGTGATGGAAAATTGTATAAATTTCATATGTTAGCGACACCTGCTACTTCCTCGATTTGCATAGCCTTATGGCTTGCCCTTCTTGGTGTTGCAATTTCAATGTTGAGAAGTGTATATTAACTATTCTTACAAGAGACATTTTTTTTACATTTTACGTAAACTTTTATAAAGCCACATCTATATAGTCACATGCTTTCTAAAAGCACGTATTTAATGTTAGCTTGTAAGATATGGTTATATGGTTCAAAATGTATCCAAGACAAAGAGGAAAAACAGCCAGCTGGACATAATCTATCTCAACTACATTCTTATAAAAAGCTTCTATTTTAGATAAACTGCTGGCTTCCATTAGAAGTATTCTGAGCCCCGTTATTAAGCAATACATAGAATGAAAAACTTAAGACAGAAATAAACCATGAATACAGAAGCTTAGGGTAAGGCCACACGGAGCGGCCCTGACATGGTCACAACGCGGCCAACAACCGGGCTCGCACTATGTAGGAGTGGCTGTCAAATACCTCGTTAATGAGTATTCCAATTACATGCGCATGCACACTGCCGCTCCATTCATTCTCTATGGGAGCGCCGGAGATAGCCGAGTGCAGTGTTCGGCTTTTTCCGGCTCTGCCATAGACAATGAATAGGGGGTAAGTTGTTGTTATTTGCAAAATCGTGCGGCCATAAAGGGTGTATTAATTAATGGCCGCACAAATTTGCAGATAAAGGGACAGTTTACCCGGGTTAACGTGCGCCCACTAACAGGCTGTTTGACAGCCACACTGAACATGGTGCTGGCGCGGTTGTTAGCCGCGTTGCGACCACGTCAGGGCCGCTCTGTGTGGCCTAAGGCCTTATTCACACAAATGTATTTTACGTCCATGACATGCGTGTGAAAATCACACGCGTCGCACAGACCTATGTTAGGCAATGGGGACGTTCAGACTGTCCGTGATTTTCACACAGCGTGTGTCCGCTGCGTAAAACTCACGACATGTTCTCTGCTTGCCCATTTTTCACCCAGCACGCACCCATTGAAGTCAATGGGTGCGTGAAAATTGCGCACGGCACACAGAAACACTTCTTTGTGCCGCGCGTGATTCGCGCTACAGTTGTAAAATAAATGAATGAAAAAAAAAGCACCTCCTGCTTTTATGTTTGTAAACATAAAAACAGAGTGTCATAACGATGCCACATGGGCGAAAATCACGCAGGCACGCACCATTCACTGATGCCACAAGTAACTGCTACGTGCGCAAAACGCAGCGTTTTTTGCGCGCGCAATACGCACACATTCGTATGAATAAGGCCTTACCCTTATAGCTGAGCAGACAAAAGCTAATTAGCAAATGACATTTATGTTAATTGTTATTTAAGTGTTGCTTTCAAATAACATCAGACACTTCTTTACATAAGAGGAAAAGGATCAGCACTCCTTGTGGAATATAAAAGTATTCTTCTTTATTGAAATAGCCAGCGGGTGAAAACAGGCAAAGTAGACAATTACATAAAAGGTTCATCCCCTCTGACGCGTTTCTAGCTCTCAAGAGCCATTACTCATAGATAGGGGAGGAAATGGAAGTGTGCAGCTGAAATAGCAGCCAGGAAAAGTACCACCCACTACAACCAGGTGCATACAATCATAGAAAGGTAAAAATCATGTGAAACAACGCATTTGTTTGAACTCAAAATAGTTACAAAATTTATAAAGAAACATTCAATAGATCATAATAAGATTTTCACATGCATCAGGGGAATACTAGCAGCTTCCAGTTTTCAGGGATTGAAAGGGTTAATAAACCACTGCGAAGTGGTGACCATAGGAGAGTTCTATTAAATTGTGAGGGATAATGGATTCTCATGTTAAATACTATAGTCCCCAAGTTATCTTATGAACTATTGAATGTTTTTGTAGACACCGGGTGCTGGCTCAAAGCAAAGCTTCTCCTGTTGTCTGTAGTAATTTGATCAGAATGAGGAAAAAAGTACTCCTTCGTTAGGCGCTCTTGAGCTGGTTATAATAGGTTACTCGCTCCTGGTCAGTGAAAAGATAGTCTTTTCACTGACCAGGAGCAAGCAACATATTACAACCAGCACAAGAGCGCCTAACGAAGGAGTCCTTTTTTCCTCATTCTGTTGAAAAAAACTCAGAACATGGCATGGCTCAGATATGGTTGCAAATACAAACAGTCCAGCAAACCAAATCAAGAGGTTTGCTATATAGGACAAGAGATTAGCGGTAATCTAGTTTTTAATCTCTCTTAAATAGTTACTCTAATTATCAGATGATCACCAAAGCAATGTTTCAGTAAAGACCTGTTTACACATTGCAGTTATCCATACATTTTGCTATCCATCCATCCATCCATCCATTATAACAATAATTGACCAGTGTTAATGCAGAAAAGAACAACAATAAGAATGAAAATGAATCATTTACTCATAAAAGTCATTCTTATGGTTTGTCACATTGTCAAATTAAAATCTCATTGTCCAATTATTCCTATAAAAACCACATTGGTTGAATGTAAATGAATTGTAATTGTTTTAAGAGACTCTGTCACCAGTTGATTAATTCCCTATCTCCTAACTAATCTAATAGGCGCTTTGCTGCTGCTAACTACAGTGTGATTTGTTTTTTTAAAAAAAATCATTTATTAGTTTAAAAGTTATATTTATTTTTATACATTTTCTAATTCGGCTTTAATAGTCAAATAGGAGGTTACATTTCATTTTCACTCTGGGCGGTGTAAAGACAACTGTATGACGCTGTCCAATCAGCGTCACACAGGTCTCCTCTTCACGATCCAGCGTGATCTCCACTTTAATCAGGAGATCACGCTGTGTTGTCACCTCCGGCCGCAGGTCCTTCACCACAGCGACTCAGCGGTACTCCAAGAAGATGGTCCCTACATCGCCTCCAGCCGTGACAGATGACTCTCATCCCCAGCAGTGCTCTCATGTCATGTCAAAAGTTTTTTTTTAAGTTTAGTTACCCTTTAGGGTATGTGCACACGTAGTGACCAAAAACGTCTGAAAATCCAGAGCTGTTTTCAAGGGAAAACAGACCCTGCTTTTCAGAAGTTTTTTGACCAACTCGCATTTTTCGCGGCGTTTTTCGCGCCGTTTTCGCGGCGTTTTTTACGTCCGTTTTTGGAGCTGTTTTCATTGGAGTCTATGAGAAAACAGCTCCAAAAACGTCCAAAGAAGTGTCCTGCACTTCTTTTGACGAGGCTGTATTTTTACGCGTCGTCGTTTGACAGCTGTCAAACGACGACGCGTAAATAACAGGTCGTCTGCACAGTACGTCGGCAAACCCATTCAAATGAATGGGCAGATGTTTGCCGACGTATTGTAGCCCTATTTTCAGACGTAAAACGAGGCATAATACGCCTCGTTTACGTCTGAAAATAGGTTGTGTGAACCCAGCCTTAGGGTATGTTCACACGTAGAGTCAAAAACGTCTCAAAATACGGAGCTGTTTTCAAGGGAAAACAGCCCCTGATTTTCAGACGTTTTTTGAGCAACTCGCATTTTTCGCTGCTTTTTTGCGGCGTTTTCGCTGTGTTTTTAATATCCCAAGAAGTGTCCTGCACTTCTTTTGATGAGGCTGTAATATTACGAGCCGTTTTTTGACAGCGACGCGTAAAATGACAGGTCGTCAGCACAGTACATCGTAAGACCCATTGAAAGTAATGGGCAGATGTTTGCCGACGTATTGGAGGCGTTTTTTCAGACGTAATTCGAGGCAATGGCGGATTATAATATGGGCGATTCGGGCGGTCGCCCGGGGCCTGAGGCTGCCAGGGGGCCCATCGGGGCCCGAGGCTGCCAGGGGGCCCATCGCGGCCCGAACCGCACAAACACTTCAAAAACTATGCCGCGCTGCCCGCTTCCAACTAAATCTGCGTCCGCAGGACGCAGATTCAGTTGGGTTGAATGCTGGAGCCTCGCCCCAGCATTCACTCTGCCGTGAGCGGCTCGGTGCAGGCAGGCACGATGTAGTGACGTCATCGCGCCTGTCTGCACGGAGTCACTCACAGCACAGTGCAGAGGAGGAGAAGCATCGCACCCCCCACCGTCATGGGAACCGGGATAGGTAAGTAATTATGTTTTATTTTTTATTAGGTACGTACATATGGGGCATTATACTGTGTCGGCTATGGGGCATTATGCTGTGTCGGCTATGGGGCATTATACTGTGTCGGCTATGGGGCATTATACTGTGTCGGCTATGGGGCATTATACTGTGTCGGCTATGGGGTATTATACTGTGTCGGCTATGGGGCATTATGCTGTGTCGGCTATAGGGCATTATGCAGTGTCAGCTATGGGGCATTATACTGTGTCGGCTATGGGGCATTATACTGTGTCGGCTATTGTCATTATACTGTGTCGGCTATGGGGCATTATGCTGTGTCGGCTATGGGGCATTATGCTGTGTCAGCTATGGGGCATTATACTGTGTCGGCTATGGGGCATTATACTGTGTCGGCTATGGGGCATTATACTGTGTCGGCTATGGGGCATTATACTGTGTCAGCTATGGGGCATTATACTGTGTCGGCTATGGGGCATTATACTGTGTCGGCTATGGGGCATTATACTATGTCGGCTATGGGGCATTATACTGTGTCACCTCTATGGGGCATTTTACTGTGTCACCTCTATGGGGGCATTATACTGTGTCACCTCTATGGGGCATTTTACTGTGTCACATCTATGGAGGCATTATACTGTGTCACAGCTATGGGGGCATTATACTGTGTCGCAGCTATGGGGGCATTATACTGTGTCACAGCTATGGAGGCATTATACTGTGTCGCGGCTATGGAGGCATTATACTGTGTCACAGCTATGGAGGCATTATACTGTGTCACAGCTATGGAGGCATTATATTGTGTCGCAGCTATGGGGATATTATACTGTGTCGCAGCTATGGGGATATTATACTGTGTCGCAGCTATGGGGATATTATACTGTGTCGCAGCTATGGAGGCATTATACTGTGTCGCAGCTATGAAGGGCGTTATACTGTGGGGGCAGCTATGGGTGGCAATATACTGTGGGGGCAGCTACGGGGGACATTACAAGAGCTGCAGGTCCAACGGGGGAGACGCTGTGTAGCACAATATACAAGGGGGGGATTGTTGTATAGCACTATATAGAAGGGAGCGCTGTGTATCACTATATCTAAGGGGGATTGCTGTGTAGCACTATATACAAGAGGGGGAGGGCTATGTGACGCTATTTACAGAGGGAGAGGACTGTGTAGCGCTATTTACAGGGGGCTGTGTGTGGTGCTATCTACAGTGTTTGACACAATTATATTCAGGGGCACAGTCTATGGTGCTATAATATTTAGGGGCACAGTGTTTGTACTATTTTATTCAGGGGCGCAGTGTTTGGTGCTATTATATTTAGGGGCACAGTGTGTGGCACCATGATAATATTATCTTTGTTTATAGGTGTGGAAATGTTGGAAAAGTGAGGAGCCAAAGACATCTGAGTGGCAAATTCTGCAGAAATTGGTCATGGCCGGGAAAAGTCGTCATGAAGTCTGGACTGGATGGAGAAGAGGAAAAAACTACCTCGTCACCTGTGAGTCACTAGATTTATAGACAATCTGTCATCTCTACTGACATGTTTATTATAGGAAATCCTTGTATTTCACAAAGTCTTTGTGCAGTCCAGGACTAATAGACAAATAAGTGTTACTATTCCCCTTGTCAGGAGAATGTGTCCCTACACGGCGCGATATTGTCAGCGATGGTTGGAGACTGTCAGTATGTGGGGACAAAGCCTTTTGACAAGGGGAGTAGTAACACCCATTTGTTAATGTCTGGACAAAAAGGAAGTGTTAACAATAGATACAGGGTGGCGGTGGAGAAGGGGAGCCCAACT
The DNA here is from genome assembly GCF_050947455.1 of Rhinoderma darwinii. Taxonomy (NCBI): domain Eukaryota; kingdom Metazoa; phylum Chordata; class Amphibia; order Anura; family Rhinodermatidae; genus Rhinoderma; species Rhinoderma darwinii. Next base: position 79,332,443 of record NC_134687.1, read on the forward strand.
ATGGGTAACAGCCCAGGGCCTATGGTCTACTTAATCCGCCACTGATTCGAGGCGTAAAACGCCTCCAATACGTCTGAAAATAGGTTGTGTGAACCCAGCCTTAAAGAGGCTCTGTCACCAGATTATAAGTGCCCTATCTCCTACATAATCTGATTGGCGCTGTAATGTAGATAACAGCAGTGGTTTTTATTTTGAAAAACAATCATTTTTTAGCAAGTTATGAGCAATTTTAGATTTCGTTTCTCAATAGACAACTGGGCGTGTTTTTACTATTGACCAAGTGGGTGTTGTAAAGAAGTGTAAAAACCACTTCTGTTATCTACATTACAGCACCAATCAGATTATGTAGGAGATAGGGCACTTATAATCTGGTGACAGAGCCTCTTTAACATTATGAATGACACACTCTTCCCTCCTCCACCTAAACAAACTTGTTCTTCAGTAGAAATATGCTGTGTTTCTGCTCCATTTTTTCTTTAGAAAACATTTGCAGACATCCAATCTGGGTGTTACCATTCCTCTTGTCATAGTAGTGTGCCCCTACACAGTCACCACTGATTGGATAGTGTCAGTCTGTGTAGAGACACGCCCGCAACTGGTAACAGCTAGTTGTCAATTTATTCATAAATTTCTAGGAGGAATAACAGAGGAACGGCACAACCTAGAGTTCTAATAAAGAATGCTCCAGAATTGTTATTTTATGATGAGTACAAGTATTTACTAAAACAGTCAGGAGAGGTGACAGGCCCTCTTCAAGAACCTCCCGTATTATTACAGTAGATCTCTGCCTCACCAATGTTGCCTACCTCTGCTGTACAGGCTCCATGCAAATGGCTCTGCTGTGTGTAGGAGTCCTGAAGGCAGGGTTTCTCAATGCAATGAAGCCCAGTACCAAACTGCCCATGGGTGTTGGGCGTTTAAGAGACTACTATCTGCCTTTGCCCGGTGTGCTGTGATGGGCTGGATAACATTACTGTATATAGTTCCCTCTATGTCACTGATCTTCAGTGTCACAGGAGGTGTATGATTATGGAGGATCAACAGAGATGTTATAATCTATATTGTATTAAAATAAGCCAATATATCTATACATTAGGATTTATGTTTGTCTTGAAAATGACAGAAAAATCAAAGTGAAAATTGCATAATATACAACAAGTACATAATTGGTACTACTAAATATTATAATAAAGAACAACTATGATAATAATCTATTATATATAAAATATTAATAAATGTGATTTCAAATTTGTTGTGCCCTTCTAAATTCCTAAGAATGTCAGGATGCCAAGAGGTTTAGATAAAATATTATTAATAATAATAATAATAATAATAATAATAGTAATACTAAGAAGCAAAATATTTACATGTGAAAACCGCAAAAGAAGAAAATGATAATAAACATCTGTTGGAGAAATCCTGCAATAAATATGTATTTACTATTAAAACTGTGTCAAAAGAGGAAAAATAAACAACAAAAAAACAAAAAACACACAAAGCGTACTGCATATTTTATTAGATGGAAGTTAGGAATACAAAACCACAGAAAAAAAAGGCAATTCATTAAGTGAATAGAAATAAGTAGCAAAGTTCAACCTTTTCATTCAATTAGCGGCAGACAATCAGTAAGAATGTCTCTCCCGGGGAACGTAGATATCACAGCACAATGGGCTGAGCAGATTCAGCACAGGGAGGCTCCGCATCCAGCCATACAAGAATCAAAAACCTCAAACATACATAGGCTTTGTACCATCCATATGTACAGGTCGAAGTGCACTCATGACAAGTCAGAAATCAAAAGTCAGAAATGACAATACAGAAATAGCAAACGAAATGATATAGTATAGAAGAAAAAGAGAATTTCCTACTGGAAAGATGCCTGCATATACCCGGTTTATGTGTAACATTAAGGCTATGTTCACACGGTTAACAAAAAACGACTGAAAAGGGGGAGCTGTTTTCAAGGGAAAACAGCTCCCGATTTTCAGCTGTTTTTTAATCAAACAAGCGTTTTTCACTGCCGTTTTTGGAGCTGTTTTTCTATTGAGTCAATTAAAAACGGCTCAAGAAGTGACGTGCACTTCTTTTTACGGGGCGTCTTTTTACACGCCGTTATTTGAAAATGAGGCGTAAAAAAACACCCCATCGCAACAGAATGCCGTATTTCCCATTGAAATAAATGGGCAGATGTTTGGAGGCGTTCTGCATCTGATTTTTCAGCCGTTTCTCAGATTTTGAAATTTCTGTGACTGAAAAATAAATTCCATTCATCTAAATGGACCTTGCAGAAATCCATGCACCTGGTGCAGAAACAACCCCATTCAAATAAATGCAACGGATTTTTAGTTGCAGAAATTTCTGCAACAAAATCTGCTACCTGAGGCTGCACTGTAGGGGATATTCACATGAAATGATTTTAAGACACTTAGGTAGACTAGCCAAGCTCACCTTAACAAATGCAGTAGAGCTGAGTATTTCAGATCCTACAGAGCTGCACATACATAGCTGGTTTTACATAGGACTGCAGAATAAAGTGTACCTATTATCTTAAAGTTATCAGAACGCAAATAAAAAGCCATAATTAGTTACATGTCAGATCTAGCTCTGCTACATCTGTCAATGTCCCCCCCAATACATAAGGAGTATAGTGTACAACAAACCATACACTGGTACAATCATTAGAAGTGAACGCATAGTGTCCCTCCATCTGTTGTACTTGTGAACAGCTGTAGAGACACCTCTGCAAACACTCTACATCCATAATGCATTAACTGTTGAGTAGTGTCCTACCACATACTATACAAGAATAGTAATAAAACCCTCTACTACTGTAATTGAAGCACTTACTACCAGAATGATGATTGTATGAATATATTACATTGCAATGGAAGCTTTTCTTACCTTTGTCAGTATAATGCATGCACAGAACAAGGCCGTCTGGAGCATATTACTGTTCTTCCATTTCTCACTACTTGCTAGGAAATCATATTAAGATCCACAGCACAGTTAGGGTGGGTCCCTGTCATGTAGTGTAGAGAGAATAAGGGAACATGCCTAGAGATAATGATGTCACAGACATGGGATGCACTTTAACTTTATTATCACCAGCTTTTAACTGATTGCTTTCCTAATTGTATCATTTGCTTAGCACCGGCTGGGAAAGTAAGAGGCAGTTTTTTCCAATGCATGCTAGATCCGACAGACAACAGCGTATAAGCCAATTACCGCATGAACAGCACTCAAGTGAACGGATTAAATGTTCTAGTCCCATAGGTACCATATCTCTCTGACCTTAGGGTCTCACTCACATTATGGCCCTGCAGTCTAGATAGATATGGTGAAAGAAATATCTATCTATCTATCTATCTATCTATCTATCTATCTATCTATCTATCTATCTATCTATCTATCTATCTATCTATCTATCTATCTATCTATCTATCTATCTATCTATCTATCTATCTATCTATCAAATCATCTACAGTGGGTGCAGGGATAGAAGTAGCACGCAGAAAAAATATGTCATTGGCTAAAATAAGTCATACCCAGGCTCCTCTGCTACATGAGAAGACAGATTTTGCATCAGGACTCAGGAAATATAAGTGATGCTTATCTATCGATCTATCTCATATCTATCTATCTATCTATCTATCTATCTATCTATCTATCTATCTATCTATCTATCTATCTATCTATCTATCTATCTATCTATCTATCTATCTATCTATCTATCCGGTACGTCCTGTACTGTACGTCCTATCTATCAACTGTACGTCCTGGCATGATGCTGCTTCCCGCACCAGATCGTACAGTTACTGAGACGTTCTCGGTGCACACTGTCAGTGACAGTGTGCACTGGGAACCGGGAGAGCAGATGTCCCCAACAGCTAACACTCCCCAGTCACCGGCAATGGACCCGTAAAAGCGTTCCAGTGCAGCGATCGATGTGATCAGTGGATCTGTACAGATCCATCTATCACATTATATCTAAGCATCAAGTGGTTAAAAAACGTTCCCAGGACTTGTAGTTAAAGGGGTTTTCCGATACCTATATATATATTTTTGTATCCTGCACCGCTTATTATTTTTAATAATAAAGCTCCCTGAATATCGTTTTTTCATTTTTTTAAATTTTCTTTTAGCATTATGCTTAATTGTTTACATTCAGAGGTTTATTTACCGCTGTGTTTTCTTCTGTCGCTCTTCCATCAGTCTTTCATTTACAGCGCATGCGTGATTCAAATACAGAGTTTTTTAAAACACGCATGCGCTAGTTTACAAAGTCGTCGTTCAGAATAGCCCAGTACAGAACGTCACTGATGACGTGACGTTCATTATGAACATAGGAAGATGAGCTCGTCCAGAAGTAAAAGAACATAGAAGACCGGTCAGCACGTCAGCGGAAAGAAAAAAGTTCCGCGTGACACTACTCGCTATTAGAAGACATCAACATCTTTGCATCGGTAAGTATATTACAGTGTTAGTTTAATATTTAAAATGTGTTGGCAAATAGTTTTACAAAGGAGGAAATTACTATGGTCACCCCCCTGCCCCATGTCCCATGTGACAGGCAATGGACCAATAGAAGTTTAGACCCACCAATCACAGTGTGTTTTCACACGGTGGGTGAAAAATACCGGACACAGGCTCTAATCTCTTCGTTCGTGAATAGAGGTTGTAGAGATCAGAGCCTGTGTCCTGTTGTGTGCGCCTCAGAGTGAGAAAAACACGAATAAACCGTAATTTCCAGATTCCCTTTTCACAGGGTGTGACCCCACCACATCCCTATGTAGAAGGGAGATTTATTTTTTATTTTTCTTTTCTCATCATAATTCACAAAAAAAAAAAAAAATTAGATTTATCTGTTAGGTAATTGTCTAGCTTGTCTACGTCAATTTGTTGTGTAAGTTGTCAGTTAGTTAGCGTCAATCCGTCGCATCAGTTCATAAGCTTCAAACCGTTGTGTCAGATGTCAGTGTCAATCCTTTGCGGCCATAGCATCACTTGTCAGTTACGCCTCATGCACTTGACTGAGTGTGCCGTCCGAGTCCCGTCAGTGATCAGAGGAAAGATAGGACATGTTCTATTTTCCTCGGATCGGAAACTCGGACCATTTTTCATGGACCCAATTCACCCGCTACAGTGAATGGGTCCGTGAAGACTATCGGGTGCCACTCGGATGCCGTCAAAAACGGCCCGAGTGGCACAACGGTCGTGTGCAGGAGACCTTAGTCAGCATCAATCTGTCACTGTCAGTTAGTCAGCGTCAATCCGTTACTGTCAGTCACATCACTTGTCAGTAAGTCAGCTTCAGTAAGTGACAGTAAGTATTACTAAGTGTTATAAAAAATAAATTAAAAAAAGGTTTTAGTGTTTTACGTGAAAAGATTAAAAAATAAAAAAACAGTGTGTTTTTAGTATTTTATGTGATAATTTTTTTGTTTGTTATATAACTGTTTGTTACAGTTCACTGAGCTACGTGTGTATATATACAGTATATATTCACTCACATTTATAAAATGTCAGTGAGACGTTACACCACTGAAGAGGCGTGTGACATGATCGCATCTGATAAACACTCAGCGAGTGGTGAGGAACTAGAGTTCATTCGCTCGTCCTCCTCCTCCTCCAGTGACAGTGAGGATCCTCCTCGTAGTTGCAGGAGGGTTAGTGCCAAGGTTCTGCCTGACCCTGAAACTGACGTTCTGCCTGACCCTGGTACTGCCAGCAATGATTGGTCACCCCCATTGCCGGCCGTAGCTTCGTGCGACCAGTCAGGTCGCACAGGGTGCTGGCTGCCATACTATAAGAGGGGCACAAACAGTGAACCTGCCCCACGCTGTGGCTACTGCTCGGAGCGCCAGCAGGTCAGGTGATACTCACTGACCTTAATACTGGCTGCCCCATGCTGCGGCCACCTTGTCTTGCATCCTGAATGACGATCAGTAATGATTACATCATTCAGGATGCTAGACAGGGAGGAGACTATCTTCCAATGCGTTCCTGGTCTGCAATTAACCGCAAATTCTCCAGGGCGGCTCCAGCAGTATATATCAGCATCCACCGTGCACTGTTTGTGAAAAGCCCAGCAGGTCAGTCACTGACTGTGGGCTTTAGTTGAATGGGGGTCTAAAAAGGGAAATAAAGGCAAATGGCCAGATGATTCAGTGCCACCTTGGTGCCCATTTTCCACCTATTACCCCTTTTGTGTCCTGTTTATTGACCCTTCAATGCCAATTTGCCACTTATTGCCCCTTTAGTGTCCTTCTGTTCATTGCCCCTTCAAAGCCCATTTGCCACTTATTGCCCCTTTTGTTTCCTGTTCATTGCCCCTCCAATGGCCATTTGCCACTTAGTGTCCTTCTGTGCATTGCCTCTTTGCTGCTCATTTGCCATTTATTGCCCCTTTATTGTTCTTCTGTGACAAAGGGTAAAGGGACTGTAAATGGCAAATAGGCATCAAAGGGGCAATGAACAGAAGTACACTAAAGGGGCAATAAGTGGCAAATGTGCCCCAAGGTGGAACTGAACGACACTAAAGTGTTAATAAATGGCAAATGGTCACATAATTCAGTGCCTCCATAGTGCACATTTAACATTTTTTTGCCTTTTTAGACTCTGTACACCTAACTTTAACCCCTTCGCGCTCAGCCACGTAATATTCCGTCGCGCTGACCACCACGTTCGCGCTCAGCGACGGAATATTACGCCGCAGGGAAAATGCATCGCCATTTTCCACCGCGCGTGCACGAGCTGCGACAGCTGCTGTTTCTGACAGCAGGCTATCACAGCTCAATACGCCAAGACCTGTCGCGATGGTCCCACCTCCACGATCGCCACTATTGTTGAGTTAGTGAGTAACTGTCCAATAGTGGCGATCGGTCTCTTCACTTCCCCTCCCTGACATCACATCCTGATGCACCCGCCCTGAACGCCTCTATTGGAGATAGCGAGGCATTCAGAGCGGTTGTGAGAAGAGGGAGAGAAGAAAAAGAGTAAAAAAAAGTGGAAAAACAAGTTAAAAGACAACTTTTTTCTTCTTCCCACCTCCCCAATACACTACCCAGTCCTGTACCCTTCCTCCTTGTGTTCCCCCAACGTTTTTGGTCAGTGATCTCCTATCACTGACCACTTCTTAGTCTTCAGGACCAATTTCTTGGTCCCTGGGGATTATTTTTTTCTTTTTTTTCTTTATAAAACAAAAAAATATATAAAAATGTAAAAACAAAAACAAAAAAAACCTGCTAATTTAGACAATTTAACTGGTTAGTTTAATATTAGGGTTAGTTAGTGTCAGGGAACCGTCAAAAAGCGTAGTTAGGTATAGCGTCAGAGAATTTAGCGTCAGGAATCCGTCACCGTTGTTAGATCTAGTGTTAGGGGTCCATCACCGTGGTTAGGTTTAGCGTCAGGGAAGCTCGGAATAATCTAGATAGGTTTAGTGTCAGGCACCCATCACCGTAGTTAGGTTTAGTGTTAGGGAAACTCGGAATAATCTAGTTAGGTTTAGTGTCAGGGAATAGTCGCCGTAGTTAGATTTAGTCTCAGTGAAGTTGAAATAAAATCTAGTTAGGTTTAGTGTTAGGAACCCTCACCCTAGTTAGGTTTAGTCTCAGGGAAGCCCACTCATTCTATAAAAACACCAATTTTTTTGTCTGGTTTAGGCAGCAGCCTATTGCTCCTATTTAGGGAAGCAATCAAACATGTCCCAACTGACATTTAGTGCCGAAGAGGCATATTCATTTCTTGCCTCCGACACAGAGTCGTCGGATGGTGAGACTCTGTTTTATTTATCCACCTCCTCATCCAGTGATGAAGAAGAGAAACCCCCTAGGAGACGCCCCAGGATCACCACTGCAGTTGAAGCCCCCGAGCGAAATGACCCCACCGCAGTTCAAGCCCCCGAGCGAAGTGATCCCATTTGGACCCCCACACCAGACATTCATGAGCCCCAAATCCCAGAGGACACGGGCAGCTCAGGGATAAAATTTAGTACGGCAGGGCTCAGTGAAATGGACTTTTTCAAGTTCTTCTTCACTGATGACTTTATAGATCTTATGGTCTCCCGGACTAATTTATATGCCCAACAGTATATTACTAAGAAGAACCCCACATCATTTTATGCCCAATCCCACAGGTGGACCCCTGTAGATGCAGCAGAGTTGGGCAAGTTCTGGGGACTTCACTTGAACATGGGGCTTCTGAAAAAGCCGTCAATTAGGACCTACTGGAGCACGGACATCTTATACCACACACCGATCTACCATATGGCCATGTCCAGGATGCGTTATGAGGCAATACTTCGCTTCTTACATTATATGGATAATGACCAGTGCCCACCCCGAGATGACCCTTTGTACAAACTGAGACCACTATTAGACCATTTCAGTGCCCGGTTTGCCCAAGCATATACCCCCGAGAAGTGTATTTCTATTGATGAGTCCCTGGTACATTTTAAAGGGAGGCTTCAATTCCGCCAGTACCTGCCGACTAAGAGGGCAAGGTATGGTGTGAAGATGTATAAGCTGTGCGAGAGTGCATCAGGGTATATGTACAAATTTAGGATATATGAAGGGAAGGACAGCAGTATTCAGCCCCCAGAATGCAAAAATTGTGTTGGATTTGGTGCACCCACTGCTGGACCAGGGTTACCACCTCTACCTGGATAATTTTTATACCAGCGTCCCACTCTTCAAGTGCCTCGCTTCCAGAAGTACTGTGGCATGCGGCACTGCTAGAAAAAATATGAGAGGCCTCCCTAAAACACTGCTTGGGCAAACACTCAGAAGGGGTGAGAGCAGGGCACATTCTAGCAGCAACATATTGTGTGTCAAGTACAAGGACAAGAGAGATGTCCTTGTATTGAAAACAATACATGGCCACACCAGTACCCATGTACCTGTACGAGGTACCAGTACAGAGACCCCCAAAACAGACTGCATCCTGGACTACAATAGGTACATGGGAGGGGTGGACTTGTCAGATCAAATCCTGAGTCCTAAAATGCATTGCGGAAATCGAGGGTGTGGTATAAGAAGCTGGCCGTGCACATCATACAGATATCATTGTACAATGTGTACGTGCTACGTCGATGTGCAGGCCAGAGGGGAACTTTCCTGGAATTTCAAGAGGTGGTTATCAAGAACCTAATTTTTAGGTACAAAAGAAGAGGGAGTAGCCAGTACTTCTGGAAGAGAGGCCACACGCATCGTACCAGGGTAACACTTTCCAGGAGAAGTTCCCCAAACTGGCAAGAAGGGAAAAAGTCAAAAGAGGTGCAAAGTCTGTTATAAGAGGGGGATAAGAAAGGACACAATATACCAATGTGACACGTGTCCCGAAAAACCAGGGCTCTGTATGAAAGATTGTTTTAGAATTTATCATACATCCCTTGATTTTTAATTTACCCTGAAGCACTCCGCACAGCTTATCCCACTCATCTTTCCCTTCTGAGCCCTGCCGAGTGCTAAGGCAGCAGATAACAGCCACATTTAGGGTATTGCCGTACCCGGGAGAACCCACATTACAGTTTATGGGGTGTATATCTCCGGTGGCACATGCTGGGCACAATATATCAGACACTGACATGACATATATATATATATGTATATATATATATATATATATATATATATATATATATATAAAATTGCAAATCTCACTCTGCACCATCTGCTGAGCATTATCTTTTACACAGTACCTGTGGGGTCAAAATGCTCACTACACCTCTAGATGAATGTCTTAAGGGGTGTAGTTTTTAAAATAGCGTCACTTCTCGAGGGTTTCAACTGTACTGGTACCTCAGGGGCTTCTGCATACATGACTTAGCACCAGAAAAGCTCCAGTCGGCTAAATGGTGGTCCTTCCCTTCTAAGCCCTGCCATGTGCCCAGGCAGCTGATAACAGCCACAGGTAGGGTATTGCCAAACCCAGAAGAACCCACATTACAATTCAAGGGGTGTATATCTCCGGTGGCGCATGCTGGGCACAATATATTGGACACTGAAATGGCATATATATATAAAGAAAATTGCAAATCTCACGCTGCACCATCTGCTGCGCAATACCTTTTAGACAACACCTGTGGGATCAAAATGCTCACTACACCTCTAGATGAATGCTTTAAGGGGTGTAGTTTCCAAAATGGGGTCACTTCTGGTGGGTTTCCATTGATTTGATACGTCTGGGGCTTTGCAAATGCGACATGGCACCCGAAAACCAAACCAGCAAAATCTAGATTCCAAAGAACACATAGCGCTCCTTTCCTTCTGAGCCCTCCCAAGGGCCCAAATGGCAGTTTATCACCACAAATGCTGCACTTAGGACAAATTGGGAAACAAAATGGGGTGTTTTATTCCTTGTGAAAATAAGAAATGTTGAGCCAAAACTACATATTATTAGAAAAAATTATTATTTTTTTAATTCACAACCCAATTCAAATAAGTTCTGTGAAAAAACTGTTGGATCTAAATGGTCACAGTACCCATAAATGAATTCCTTGAGGGGTGTAGTTTCAAAAAAATGGGGTCACTTCGGGTGGGTTTCCATTGCTTTGATACCTCTGGGGCTCTGCACATGCGACATGGCACCCAAAAAACAATCCAGCAAAATCTGGATTCCAAGGAACACATAGCCCTCCTTTCTTCTGAGCCCTCCCATGGGCCCAAACGGCAGTTTATCACCACAAATGGGGTATTGCCGCAGTCAGGACAAATTGGGCAACAAAATGGAGTGTTTTATTCCTTGTGAAAATAAGACATTTTGAGCCCAAACTACATATTATTGGAAAAAAAAATGTTTTTTTAAATTCACAGCCCAATTCAAATAAATTCTGTGAAAAAACTGTGGGGTCTAAATGGTCACAGTACCCATAAATGAATTCCTTGAGGGTTGTAGTTTCCAAAATGGGGTCACTTCTGGTGGGTTTCTATTGCTTTGATACCTCTGGAGCTCTGCAAATGCGACATGGCACCCAAAAACCAATCCAGCAAAATCTGGATTCCAAAGAACACATAGCGCTCCTTTCCTTCTGAGCCCTCCCATGGGCCCAAACGGCAGTCTATCACCACAAATAGGGTATTCCCACACTCAGGACAAATTGGGCAACAAAATGGGGTGTTTTATTCCTTGTGAAAATAAGAAATTTTGAGCCAAAACTACATATTATTGGAAAAAAAAATTTTTTTTTAAATTCACAGCCAAATTCAAATAAATTCTGTGAAAAAACTGTGGGGTTTAAATGGTCATAGCACCCATAAATTAATTCCTAAAGGGGTGTAGTTTCCAAAATGGGGTCACTTCTGGTGGGTTTCCATTGCTTTGATACCTCTGGGGCTCTGCAAATGCGACATGGCACCCAAAAACCAATCCAGCAAAATCTGGATTCCAAAGAACACATAGCGCTTCTTTCCTTCTGAGCCCCCCATGGGCCCAAATGGCAGTTTATCACCACAAATGGGGTATTGCTGAACTCAGTGCAAATTGGGCAACAAAATGGGGCAATTTGTTTCCTGTGAAAATAAGAAATTTTGATCAAAAATGACATCTTATTGGAAAAAATAACATTTTTTTAATTTCACAGCCCAATTCAAATACGCGCTGAGAAATAACTGTTGGGTCAAAATGGTAACAACAACCATAAATAAATTCCTTGAGGGGTGCAATTTCCAAAATGGGATCACTATTGGAGGATTCCTACTGTTTTGGCACCTCAACACCTCTTCAAACCTGGCATGCTGCCTAAAATATATTCTAATAAAAAAAGAGGCCTCAAAATGCACTAGGTGCTTCTTTGCTTCTGGGGCTTGTGTTTTAGTCCACGAGCACACTAGAGCCACATGTGGGAATTTCTAAAAACTGCAGAATCTTGACAATACATATTTAGTATTGTTTCTCTGGTAAAACCTTCTGTGTTACAGAAAAAAATAGAATAAAATTGAAATTCAACAAGAAAAATGAAATTTGCAAATTTCACCTCCATTTTGCTTTAATTCCTGTGAAATGCCTAAAGGGTTAAAAAACTTTCTAAATGCTGTTTTGAATACTTTGAGGGGTCTAGTTTTTAAAATGGGGTGTTTTATAGGGGTTCCTAATATATAGGCCACTCAAAGCTACTTCAGAACTGAACAGGTACCATTAAAAAAAGGCTTTTGAAATTTTCTTAAAAATATGAGAAATTGCTGTTTATGTTCTAAGCCTTGTAACGTCCAAGAAAAATAAAAGAATGTTCAAAGAACGATGCCAATCTAAAGTAGACATATGGGAAATGTGAACTAGTAACCATTTCTGGTGGTATAATCATCTGTTTTACAAGCAGATGCATTTAAATTCAGAAAAATTTCTATTTTTTCAAAATATTCTCAAAATGTTGCAATTTTTCACAAATAAACACTGAATATATCCACCAAATTTTACCACTAACCTAAAGCCCAATGTTTCACGAGAAAACAATCTCAGTATCGCTTGGATAGGTTTAAGCATACCGACGTTATTACCACATAAAGTGAAATATGTCAGATTTGAAAAATGGGCTCTGAGCCTTAAGGCCCAAACTAGGCTGCATCCTTAACCCCTTAAGGACGCAGCCTAGTTTGGGCCTTAAGGCTCAGAGCCCATTTTTCAAATCTGACATATTTCACTTTATGTGGTAATAACGTCGGAATGCTTAAACCTATCCAAGCGATTCCGAGATTGTTTTCTCGTGACACTTTGGGCTTCATGTTCGTGGTAAAATTTGGTCGATATATTCAGTCTTTATTTGAGAAAAATTGCAAAATTTAGAGAAAATTTAGAAAAAATTGCATTTTTCAGAATTTAAATGCATCTGCTTGAAAAACAGACGGTTATACCACCCACAATGGTCACTAGTTCACATTTCCCATATGTCTACTTTAGATTGGCATCGTTTTTTGAACATTATTTTATTTTTCTTGGACGTTACAAGGCTTAGAACATAAACAGCAATTTCTCATATTTTTAAGAAAATTTCAAAAGCCTTTTTTTTAAGGTACCTGTTCAGTTCTGAAGTGGCTTTGAGGGGCCTATGTATTAGAAACCCCCATAAAGCACCCCATTTTAAAAACTAGACCCCTCAAAGTATTCAAAACAGCATTTAGAAAGTTTTTTAACCCTTCAGGCATTTCACAGGAATTAAAGCAAAGTGGAGGTGAAATTTGCAAATTTCGTTTTTATTTCTGAATTTCAATTTTATTCTATTTTTTTTCTGTAACAAAGAAGGTTTTACCAGAGAAACACTACTAAATATGTATTGTCCAGATTCTTCAGTTTTTAGAAATGTCCCACATGTGGCCCTACTGCGCTCGTGGACTAAAACACAAGCCCCAGAAGCAAAGAAGCACCTAGTGCATTTTGGTGGTGCTTTTTTATTAGCATATATTTTAGGCAGCATGCCAGGTTTGGAGAGGTGTTGAGGTGCCAAAACAGTAGGAATCCCCCAAAACTGACCCCATTTTGGAAACTGCACCCCTCAAGGAATTAATTTATGGTTATTGTTACCATTTTGACCCCGTAGTTTTTTCACAGCGCGTATTTGAATTTGGCTGTGAAATTAAAAGAATGACAATTTTTCCAATAAGATGTCATTTTTGATCAGAATTTCTTATTTTCACAGGGAACAAAATGCCCCATTTTGTTGCCCAATTTGTCCTGAGTGCGGCAATACCCCATTTGTGGTGATAAACTGCTGTTTGGGCCCATGGGAGGCCTCAGAAGGAAAGGAGCGCTATGTGTTTGTTGGAGTCCAGATTTTGCTGGATTGGTTTTCGGGTGCCATGTCGCATTTGCAGAGCCTCAGAGGTATCAAAGCAATGGAAACCCACCAAAAGTGACCCCATTTTGGAAACAAAACCCCTCAAGGAATTTATTTATGGGTGTTGTGACCATTTAGACCCCACAGTTTTTTCACAGAACTTATTTGAATTGGGCTGTGAATTTTAAAAAAAAAACTTTTTTCCAATAAGATGTAGTTTTGGCTCAAAATGTCTTATTTTCACAACGAATAAAATACCCCATTTTGTTGCCAAATTTGTCCTGAGTGCGGCAATACCCTATTTGTGGCCATAAACTGCCGTTTGGGCCCATGGGAGGTATTAGAAGGAAAGGAGCGCTATGTGTTCTTTGGAGCACAGATTTTGCTGGATTGGTTTTCGGGTGCCATGTCGCATTTGCAGAGCTCCAAAGGTATCAAAGCAATGGAAACCCACCAGAAGTGACCCCATTTTGGAAACTACACCCCTCAAGGAATTCATTTATGGGTGTTGTGACCATTTAGACTCCACAGTTTTTTTCACAGAATTTATTTGAATTGGGCTGTGAATTCAAAAAAATGTAATTTTTTCCAATAAGAGGTAGTTTTGGCTCAAAATTTCTTATTTTCACAAGGAATAAAATACCCCAATTTGTTGCCCAATTTGTCCTGAGTGCGGCAATACCCCATTTGTGGTGATAAACTGCCGTTTGGGCCCATGGGAGGCCTCAGAAGGAAAGGAGCGCTATGTGTTCTTTGGAGCCCAGATTTTGCTGGATTGGTTTTCGGGTGCCATGTCGCATTTGCAGAGCCCCAAAGGTATCAAAGCAATGGAAACCCACCAGAAGTGACCCCATTTTGGAAACTAAACCCCTCAAGGAATTCATTTATGGGTGTTGTGACCATTTAGACCCCACAGTTTTTTCACAGAATTTATTTGAATTGGGCTGTGAATTCAAAAAAATGTAATTTTTTCCAATAAGAGGTAGTTTTGGCTCAAAATTTCTTATTTTCACAAGGAATAAAATACCGCATTTTGTTGCCCAATTTGTCCTGAGTGTGGCAATACCCTATTTGTGGTGATAAACTGCCGTTTGGGCCCATGGGAGGGCTCAGAAGGAAAGGACCACCATGTGGCCTACTGGGAATTTTCTGGTGCTAAGTCGTGTGTGCAGAAGCCCCTGAGGTATCAGTACAGTTGAAACCCCCGAGAAGTGACCCCGTTTTAAAAACGACACCCCTTAAGGAATTCATCTAGAGGTGTAGTGAGCATTTTGACCCCACAGGTATTGTGTAAAAGATAATGTGCAGCAGTTGGTGCAGAGTGAAATTTGCAATTTTCTATACATATATGCCAATTCAGTGTCCGATATATTGTGCCCAGCATGCGCCACTGGAGATATACACCTCATAAACTGTAATGTTGGCTCTCCCGGGTACGGCAATACCCTACATGTGGCTGTTATCAGCTGCCTGGGCACGCAGCAGGGCTCAGAGGGGAAAGATGAGGAGGGGTAAGCTGTGCGAAGTGGATCAGAGCGAGTAAAACTGGGGTAAATTAAAAATAAAGGGATGGATGATAAATTTGAAAACACTCTTTCATACAGAGCTCTAGTTTTTCGGGACACGCGTCACATTGATATATTGTGTCCTTCCTTATCCCCCTCTTATAGCAGACTCTGCACCTCTTTTGACTTTTTCCCTTCTTGCCAGTTTGGGGAACTTCTCCTAAAAAGTGTTGCCCTGGTACGATGCCTGTGGCCCCGCTTCCAGGAGTACTGTAAGGCTTCAGGACTTGATCTGACAAGTCCACCCCTCCCATGTACCTATTGTAGTCCAGGATGCAGTCTAGTTTGGGGGTCCCTGTACTGGTACCTCGTACAGGTACATGGGTACTGGTGTGGCATCTCCCTGGTCTTGTACTTGACACACAATATGTTGCTGCTAGATTGTGCCCTGCTCTCACCCCTTCTGAGTGTTTTCCCAAGCAGAGTCATAGGGAGGCCTCTCAGGTTTCTTCTAGCAGTGCCGCATGCCGCAGGACTTCTGGAAGCGAGGCAGTTGAAGAGTGGGACGCTGGTATAAAAATTATCCAGGTAGAGGTGGTAACCCTGGTCCAGCAGTGGGTGCACCAAATCCCACACAATTTTTGTATTAACTCCCAGTAAGGGGGTGCATTCTGGGGGCTGAGTACTGGTGTCCTTCCCTTTATATATCCTAAATTTGTAGGTATACCCGGATGCACTCTCGCACAGCTTATACATCTTCACGCCATACCTTGCCCTCTTACCCGGCAGGTACTCGCGGAATTGAAGCCTCCCTTTCAAATGTACCAGGGATTCATCTATAGAAATACACTTCTCGGGGGTGAATGCTTGGGAAAACCGGGCACTGAAATGGGCTAATAGGGGTCTCCGTTTATACAAACGGTCAAAACTGGGGTCATCTCGGGGTGGGCACGGCTCATTATGAGTATAATGTAAGAAGCGAAGTATTGCCTCATTTTTATTTTATTTTTTAGTTTCCAGCTCAGTTCTGAAGTTGCTTTGAGGGGCCCATATATTAGACACGCCTATCAAACACCCCATTTCAGAAACTAGACCCCTCAAAGTATTCACAACAGCATTTAAAAAGTTTATTAACCCTTTAGGCGTTTCACAGGAATTTAGAGCAAAGTAGAGGTGACATTTAATTAATTTAATTTAATTTATTAGGCACCATGTCCGGTTTGAAGAGGTCTTGTGGTGCTAAAACAGTGGAAACCCCCCAAAAGTGACCCCTTTTTGGAAATTAGAGACCTTGAGGAATCCATTGCAGTTTTCTTGGGGTGCATGCGACTTTTTGATCAGTTTTTATTCTAATTTTAGGTGGCGTGGTGACTAAAAAAACAGCAATTTTACTATTGTTTTTTATTCAATTTTTTTTACAGCGTTCACCGTGCGCTATAAATGTCATATTCACTTTATTCTGTGCGGCGATACGATTACGGCGATACCAGATGTTTATAGTTTTATTTTATGTCTTATGGCGTTTGCACAATAAAATACATTTTGTAAAATATAATTTATTTTTTGTGTTACCTTATTCTAAGAGCCATAACTGTTTTATTTTTCCATCAGGAAAGTCGTGCGAGGACTTATTTTTTGCGTAACGAACTGTAGTTTCGATCAGCACCATTTTTCGGTACATGCGACTTTTTGATCTCTTTTTATTCCATTTTTTGGGAGGTGAAGTGACCAAACAATTGTGATTGTGGTACGGTTTATTATTATTTTCTCTTACGGCGTTCACCGCGCAGGATAAATAATGACATAGTTTTGTAGTTCAGGCCGTTACGGACGCGGCGATACCAATTATGTATAGTTTATTTGTTTATTTATATATTTTTATTAATAATAAAGAACTGATAAGGGAAAAAGGGGGACTTTTACTTTTATTACTTTTAAATCTTTTATTTTCTTATTTTTACACAACTTTTTTTTACTTTTTTACACTTTTTTTACTTTGTCCCACTAGGGGACATGAGGGCAGGAGGCTCTGATCGCTATTCTAATACACTGCACTACATGCGTAGTGCAGTGTATTAGAGCTGTCAGCTGTTCGCTGACAGCAAGCATAGTGGGTCCTGATTTTGTCGGGACCCACTAGGCTTCCGTCGATGGCGTAGCCAGAGTCCATTGTTAGGATTCTGGTTGCCATAGTAGCCATCACGGCCCGCTATCGTGTAGCAGGCCGGCGATGACAGCTTAACCCCTAAGAAGCCGCGATCGCTATTGAACGCGGCTTCTAAGGGGTTAATCGGCGGGGACCATCGCGATCGGTCCCTGCACACTAAGCTGTGATAGCCTGCTGTCGGAAACAGCAGGTATCACAGCTCAGACACGCGCCGGGATTAAATGGCGCCGTGTTTACTCAGGTCAGTAATAGTACTGACCTGAGCGCGAACGTTCTACTTAGCAGGACGTACTATTACTGACCTGAGCGCGAAGGGGTTAAGGGGTAAAAACGTATATGTCGTCTCCTGCTGCGGTTCTCCTGATCTTCTATTAGTGGTAAATCTGTTTGTTGGGTCATATGGGGTAAATGTGCCTCAGAAAAGGAAGTTAGTTCTGTGCACGTGTTCTCAAGCATTTCAACGCGATCAACTATATGGAGTATTTGAGTCTTTATGTCAGCCAATTCAGCCATTACAGGTCGCATGCCCCCACAAGGAGCGCTATTTGGCTTTTGGAACTCAAATTAAGCTGAAATGGTTTTCGGGTGCCATGTTGAATTTGCAAAGCCCCTGAGAGGCCAAAACAGTCGAAACCCCCAAAAGTGACCCTATTTGGTAAACTACACCACTTAAGGAATATATCTAGGGGTACAGTGAGCATTTAGACCCCACAGGTCTTTTGCAGAATTTATTAGAATAAGGCCGTGAAAATGAATATCAACATTATTTCCACAAAAATGTTGATTTTTTTAAATTTCACAAAGCATAAAGGAGAAAAAAGCACCCCAATATTTGTAAACCCATGCGCAGCGGATGGTGCAGAGTGAAAATTAAAATTTTCCACTGATATGCCATTTTAGTCCATTGTACGTTATGCCCAGTTTTTGCACCTGAAGACAAATACCTCATAAAATATCAGTCGGGTTCTCCTGGGTATGGTGATGCCATATCTGTGGACGTAAACTACTGTTTGTGCACGCTGTAGGGCTCAGAAGGGAGGGAGCGCCATTTGGATTTTGGAGCGCAGATTTTGCTTGGTAGTTGTTCTGCTTGGAGTTTTAATTGTATTTCAGTTTATAATGTTGGGGCATATGTAATCTGTGCGGATTACATCAGGGCATTATAAGTGGGTATAATAATGGGGTAAATAAATAATAATTTGCAGATGTGTTGCCAGTGTTGCACTGATAAATAGTGCCAGATGTTATTATCCGCTTTTGGCACATGCTGCACATTTTGCATCACCATATTCTGAGAGCCAGAACTTCTTTATTTGTTTTCCATCAGAGCTGTGTAAGGGCTTATTTGTTGTGGGACAATCTGTACTTTGATTGGTACAGTTTTAGGGTACATGCAATTTTTTTTATCACTTTTTATTCCATTTTTTGGCAAGCAAGGTAACCAAAAACCATCAAGTTTTCTATTCTTTTTTTTTTTTACAGCGTTCACTCTGGGCTATAAATGACAATTTTACTTTTTTTCTGCGGGTCGATACAATTACGGCGATACCATACGTATACAGTTTTTTTATGTTTTGCAGCGTTTGAGCAATAAAAATCACTTTTTTTTATAAAATAATTAATTTTGTGCCACCATATTCGGAGAGCCATAACTTTTTTATTTTTCAGTCAAAAAAGCTGTGTAATGGCTTGTTTTTTTGCGGGACGGGTTGGAGTTTTTATTGGTACTATTTTGGGGTACATGCGACTTCTTGATCACTTTTTATTGTATATATTGCGAGGGGAGGTGACCAAAAAATAGTGAATCTGGCATTGTTTTTTACTTGTTTTTTTTTTTTGCTCACCTTGCAGAAAAAAAAAACATTACAGTTTTATAGTTTGGGTCGTTACCAAATATGTGTAAATTTTTTAACGTATTAATTTTTTTCCTATAGTAAAAGACTTATTATAGTAAAAAAAAAACATTTTTTCTTTATGTAACATATAACTTTTATTTTTACACTTTTATAAATCATTTTTATAATTTTTTTTAACTTTTTTTACTTGTCCCACTTGGGAACATTTAGACTTACAGCTCTGATCGCTGCTGCAATACATTACACTACCTACGTAGTGTAATGAATTCTAACTGTCATTGTGACATGACAGTCACTCTGACCATTGTGTGGCTTCCGATTACCATGGCAACCATCGTCAGCCCCCGTGATTTCATGTGTGGGCTGTCGATGTGCTCTAAACGCCTTAAATGCGGCAATCGAGTGCCTCATTGAAGGGGTTAACTGCCGAAATCAGCTGCGATGGGCCACTGATCGGCAACAGGGAATGCAGGGCAGACACCCTGCACAGTTAACCGCCGCTGACTGCACACCTTGACGTTTATTAAAGAGGCTCTGTCACCAGATTATAAGTAGCCTATCTCCTACATAATCTGAGCGTCACTGTAATGTAGGTTACAGCAGTGTTTTTTATTTAGAAAAACTATCAATTTGACGGAGTTATGACCTATTTTAGCTTTATACTAATGACTTCCTTAATGGACAACTGGGCGTGTTTTACTTTTTGACCAAGTGGGCGTTGTGGAGAGAAGTGTATGATGCTGACCAATCAGTGTCATACATTTCTCTCCATTCATTTACACAGCACATAGTGATCTTGCTAGATCACTATGTGCAGTCACATACTCAAATATTAACGTTACTGCAGTGTCCTGACAGTGAATAGACATCACTACCACACAGGACGTGATGTCTATTCAGAATCCTGACACTTCGGTAACATTTATGTGACATTTACAGCACAGCAAGCATAATCTCGTTTTAAATGACAGTTTACAGCGTAATCTCGCGAGATTACGCTTGCTGTGCAGTAAATTTCAGTGTCAGGATTCTGAATAGACATCACGTCTTGGCTTGAAGCAATGTCTATTCACTGTCAAGACACTTCAGTAGCGTTAATATGTGAGTAAGTTACTGTATATAGTGATCTAGCTAGATCACTATGTGCTGTGTAAATGAATGGAGAGAAGTGTATGATGCTAATTGGTCAGCGTCATACACTTCTCTCCACAACGCCCACTTGGTCAAAAAGTAAAACACGCCCAGTTGTCCATTAAGAAAGTCATTAGCATAAAGCTAAAATAGGTCATAACTCTGTCAAAAATTATCGTTTTTCTAAATAAAAAAACACTGTTGTTATCTACATTACAGCGCTGATCAGATTATGAAGCAGATAGGCCACATATAATATGGTGACAGAGCCTCTTTAACGGCAAGGTTAAAAAAAATTGTTGATTGGCTGCACCTGGTCTGTTAATTAGCTGCACCTGGGCCTTGTTTGCTGCCTGAGCTATAAGGTGAGTGACTACAAGTGATGTTTTCCTGAGTGAAGCGAGTGTACAGCAAAGTGCGAGTTTGCAGGTAAGTGCATAGTTAAACAAGGGGAATAGTTTAACTAAAGGACAAAGGAAAATAAGGTTTGATACATTCTTTGTGCATTTTTCTGTATTCTGTAGTGCTCCATGGACAATGCTACCAGGTGTGTGTGTCTTGTGCAATGTATGCATACCTTGAATAGCCGTTTTAATATATCTGCACTAGATGCACGAATGTTCTGTATTTGGAAGCCCAGGTACTGGATCTAAATATGCAGCTAGCTACACTTAGGAGCATTGCAAACCTGGAGAGGAGTTTAGAGCTCACTGAGCAAACACTGACTGGGGCCAGTGAGATGGAGGTGGGTGGAGGGGGCAATCTCAGGATCCAGAGATTAGTAGCTGGGTAACAGAGGAAGGGGTAGGGGAAAAAAAATGCCAGGAAGGATGGTCCTGAACTAGCACAACTTAGTACATATGCCTGTTTGACCCAGAATAGTGAAATCGTTACAGGCCCCGGCCCCATAGCAGAAGGGGAAAAAAAAGCTTGTAGATGCACAGCGCATCTACTTCAATGAATGCCGACAATGAACAGAAGCAGCGGTGAGCGGACTGGGGTTTGCTATCTGTGTAACTATGAGTCCAGAGATTGTTTTATACAGAGTCCGGTTCTCCCGGGCAGCTTCTTAACGCATTCAGTTCCTGCTGCATTTCAAGGATTAAGAAGCTACAGCTACCCTATAGCTTCTTAAAGAGGCTCTGTCACCAGATTTTGCAACCCCTATCTGCTATTGCAGCAGATCGGCGCTGCAATGTAGATTACAGTAACGTTTTTATTTTTAAAAAACGAGCATTTTTGGCCAAGTTATGACCATTTTCGTATTTATGCAAATGAGGCTTGCAAAAGTACAACTGGGCGTGTTGAAAAGTAAAAGTCCAACTGGGCGTGTATTATGTGCGTACATCGGGGCGTGTTTACTACTTTTACTAGCTGGGCGTTCTGATGAGAAGTATCATCCACTTCTCTTCACAACGCCCAGCTTCTGGCAGTGCAGATCTGTGACGTCACTCACAGGTCCTGCATCGTGTCGGCACCAGAGGCTACAGTTGATTCTGCAGCAGCATCAGCATTTGCAGGTAAGTAGCTACATCGACTTACCTGCAAACGCCGATACTGCTGCAGAATCATCTGTAGCCTCTGGTGCCAACACGACGCAGGACCTGTGAGTGACGTCACAGCGTGATCTCTGGAGAACACGGCTGTGTCTGCACTGCCAGAAGCTGGGCGTTGTGAAGAGAAGTGGATGATACTTCTCATCAGAACGCCCAGCTAGTAAAAGTAGTAAACACGCCCCGATGTACGCACATAATACACGCCCACTTGGACTTTTACTTTTCAACACGCCCAGTTGTACTTTTGCAAGCCTCATTTGCATAAATACGAAAATGGTCATAACTTGGCCAAAAATGCTCGTTTTTTAAAAATAAAAACGTTACTGTAATCTACATTGCAGCGCCTATCTGCTCCAATAGCAGATAGGGGTTGCAAAATCTGGTGACAGAGCCTCTTTAAGCCTTAAAATGCAGCAGGATCTGAATGGGTAAATGAAGTGTTTTTGTTATATTCAGTTATGATAATGCTGTAGCAGAGAGCAGTGTCACTGAAGGAGCCTTGCTGCTAGTGATATACAATGCAGGGGGGTTTATTAGTTCTGTGTAGTACTGCTGGTAATAAATGTAAGAGACTTGCCACAGAAGTTATGTCCAAAGGGCAGAAATCAGATGCAGATTTTGGGGGTAATTTATCAACCTTTCTACACCAGAAAAGGGCCCAAAAGTCACAATTTACTCTGGGAAAGAGTGTGACCACTGCGGGCCAACAAATTTATTATCAATTACGCCAGGCTCATTGTAACATAAGAACATTTTAAAGGGCCTATTACACCGGCCAATTTTGGCCAGAGCAATGAGCGACAATGAACAAAACAGCTCGTTGATCGGCACTTGTTTGCTCCTGTCACAAGGAGCTATGTATGGGGACAAGCGCTCCTTACTCTGATCGCTCGTCCCCATACATTATTATCATGTCACGTTTGCGCTTTCATCTGCTGATCACTGCCCGGTTTACACAGGGTAATTATCGGCAACGAGCGTTCTATGAACGTTTGTCTGCATGATAATTGCCCAGTGTAAAAGGGCCTTAAGCGTGTATGTCTGGATCTTTCCACCGATACACGCTAACCGTAGGAAAAAAATTTATGTGTCCTTATGTCTCACTGTTCTCCTGCTGCTCATATGCACCACACCATATATACTGTACATTGTTTACTAGCAATGTACCATAAATATCCTATCTTGGTATTTTTTTTTTCACTTTATTTAACAAAAATCTCCTTTCCTCGGGCGCTTCTGTGTATCTGTTGCGATAATTACCACGAACCCATCAGGTGGGGGCTAAAACTTTTTATTGTATACTTTGTGTTAAAACAATAAAATAGATAAAAGAGGACTGCTGCAACGCGTTTCAACCTCGAACTGAGGTTTTCGTCAGGCATATGAATCTTAGGCATCATGCGTCTTAAATAGCTATATCTTATGGTTTACACCCGGGTCAAGATGTCAAGGTCATAGTTCGCCGTGGGAGTGCTTAAAAAAGGTAAATGAGGATCGTTTTTATTTCTCGATATAATGTTTGCTTGTTTCTTGTATTTTGTTTATCTTGCCAGCACATTGTATATAAGAAATATATTTTGGCACTTTACACCTTATATTGCAGAGCCTCAAAGTGCTCGATGTATTCATATTAAACATAACACTTTTCAGATCTATAATTTTTATATTGAATTTGTTTTTTCTCATATACGATCTCATGTATTTTTAACCAAAATACACGAGATCGTATATGAGAAAAAACAAATTCGATATAAAAATTATAGATCTGAAAAGTGTTATATTTAATATGAATACATCGAGCACATTTACTGAAAATCGAGATTCAAATCAAAAATCGTCCATAGTGTTGAAAAAAAAATCTAGATTCTATTTTTGGGCAAAATCGCCCAGCCTTACATACAATATACAATCATTGCTTGATGCAGAAGACGACACAGAGAACAGAGGCTCTTGTGCAAAAACAATATAGATCTTTACCCTCATGGTTCTTTACGTCTATTGCATGCCCATCATTGGAATTGCTATACTATTTGATCATATGTGTTAACTGACAAATAACATTCCCATTCATGAGGTTTTATATCGCCTGCATACACTGTATGTAGACCATATATTTTACTGTGTAGCAGCTCCAGTTGGTTTCACTGTACATGGAAGTAATAAATCTACAGTCAGTACCTTGTGTATAAAATCAGCCTGTACGTGGAGAACTAGAGGTGAAATTAAAGGAATTAAGACACTACTATTTATAGTAGAAATGTAAAAGTGAGCTCATAATGTAATGTATTGCTCCCATGTGATAAGCAGAAGAACTAAGTTAAAAGCAATGCCTGGATACTAATTCAATAAATCATCTACTCTGCAATAAAGCCTTGAACTGCAAATAAATTCTTATCATTCATGTACATAAATCTGATTATATTAGTAGAAAAATGTCAATAATATATTGTAATATTTAAAGGGTTTGTCTACTTTTTTTTTCTTTTTTTTAGAAATTCTGCTCACATTCATTTCTTATGAGTGTAGATGCCTTTGACTAAAAAAATAAATTAGTCTACAGTAAAGAATGCATGGGATAACTAAAAGGACTAAACCATCCACACATCATGTGCCAGTATATAACAGGTAAGTTGGTTGTTGAGGAGCAGAAGTTATAGAGTATTTCTACAGCAACATCTCATCATCATGTCTGTCAGGGTCTGTGAGGAGCAGCTCTTACATTCTTCTCCGTCTCCTCTGTGTGTTGTGTTTTTTCTTTAACAATTATCTTTATTAACAATATCACCTAGAGACAGTAAATACACGCAGTTGTTCACTAACCCCTTCCCTCTTGGGCCACTTTTGACCTTCCTGACCAGAGCCTCATTTTTCAAATCTGACATGTTTTATTTTATGTGGTAATAACTTCGGAATGCTTTTAGCTATCCAAGCGATTCTGAGAATTTTTTCTCGTGACACATTGGACTTTATGCTACTGGCAAAATTTGCTCGATATGTTCAGTATTTAATTGTGAAAAACACCAAAATTTAGTGAAAAATTTAAATGTATCTGCTTGTAAGACAGGCAGTTATAACACACAAAAGTGATCCTAATTAACATCCCCCATATTTCTACTTTAGTTTGGCATCGTTTTTTGAACATCCTTTTATTTTTCTACGACATTACAAGGCTTTGAACTTTAGCAGCAATTTCTCACATTTTCAAGAAAATTTCAAAAGGCTATTTTTACAGCGGCCAGTTCAGTTGTGAAGTGGCTTTGAGGACCTTATATATTAGAAAACCCCAAAAAGTCACCCCATTTTAAAAACTTCACCCCTCAAAGTATTCAAAACAGCATTTAGAAAATTTCTTAACCCTTTAGACGATTCACAGGAATTAAAGCAATGTAGAGGTGAAATTTACAAATTTCATATTTTTTTACAGAAATTCATTTTTAATCCAATTTTTTTTATAACACAGAAAGTTTTACCAGAGAAATGCAACTCAATATTTATTGCCCAGGTTCTGCAGTTTTAGGTAATATCCCACATGTGGCCGTAGCGTGCTACTGGACTGAAGCACCGGCCTCCGAAGCAAAGGAGCATCTAGAGGATTTTGTGGCCTTATTTTTATTAGAATATATTTTAGGCACCATGTCAGGTTTGAAGGGCTCTTGCGGTGCCAAAACAGTGGAAATCCCACAAAAGTTACCCCATTTTGGAAACTACCCACCACAAAGAAATTATCTAGGGGTATAGTGAGCATTTTGACCGTACAGGTTTTTTACAGAAATTATTGGAAGTTGGCCATGAAAATTAAAATCTAAATTTTTTCAAAGAAAATGTAGGTTTAGCGATTTTTTTTTCTCATTTCCACAAGCACTAAAGGAGAAAAAGCACCGCAAAATTTGTAAAGCAATTTCTCCAGAGTAAAACAATACCCCACATGTGGTCATAAACGGCTGTTTGGACATACAGCAGGGCTTAGAAGGGATGGAGCGCCATTTGGATTTGGAGCTCAAATTTAGCAGGAATGATTTGTGGAGGCCATGTCACATTTACAAAGCCCCTGAGCGGACGAAACAGTGGAAACCTCCAACATGTGACCCCATTTTGGAAACTACACCCATTGAGGAAATTATCTAGGGGTATAGTGAGCGTTTTGACTCCACAGGTTTTTTGCAGAAATTATTGGAATTAGGCCCTGAAAATGACAATCTAAATTTTTTCAAAGAAAATGTAGGTTTAGGTAATTTTTTCTCATTTCCACAAGGGCTGAAGGAGAAAATGCACCGCAAAATTTGTAAAGCAATTTCTCTCGAGTAAAACAATACCCCACATGTGGTCATAAACGGCTGTTTGGACACACGACAGGGCTTAGAAGGGAAAGAGCGCAATTTGGCTTTTGGAGATCACATTTAGCAGGAATGGTTTGCGGAGGCCATGTCGCATTTTCAAAGCCCCTGAGGGGACAAAACAATGAAAACGCCCAAAAAGTGACTCCATTTAGGAAACTACACCCCTTGAGGAATTATTCTAGGGGTGTAGTAAGCATTTTGACCCCACAGATGTTTCATAGAATTTATTAGAATTGGGCAGTGAAAAGAAAGGGAAGTAGCGCCATTTGGAGTACAGATTTTGATGGATTCGTTTCTTGGCGCCTGTGGGACCAAAACAGTGGAAACCAATCAGAAGTGACCCAATTTTGGAAACTACACCCCTCAATGTATTTACCTAGGGGTGTAGTAAGCATGTTAACCCTGAAGGTGTTTTGTAGAAATTAGTGTGCACTCGATATTGCAGAGTGAAAATGGGATTTTTTTCCATATATATGCCAATATGTGGTGCTCAGCATAACAAGACAGCTCTCTAATTATTATGCGGTGTTTCCCAGTTTTAGAAACACCCTACATGGGGCACTAATCTTTTGCCTGGACATTCGACCAGGCTCAGGAGTGAAAGCGTACCATGTCAAATTGAGGCCTAATTTGGCGATTTACAAAGTATTGGTTCACAATTGCAGAGGCTCAGATGTGAAATAATAAAAAGAAACTCCTGAGAAGTGACCCTATTTGGAAACTACACCCCTCAAGTCATTTATTAAGGGGTGTAGTGAGCATTTTCACCCCACAAGTCTTTTCCATAAATTAATGTGCTGCGGATGGTGCAAATTAAAAATTTATATTTTTCCCTAGATATGCCATTTCAGTGGCAAATATGTCATGCCCAGCTTATGCTACTGGAGACACCCCCCCAAAAAATTGTTCAAAGGGTTCTCCCGGGTATGACGATGCCATATATGCGGAGGGAGCGCCATTTGGTTTTTGGAGAGCGGATTTTGCTTGGTAGTATATTTGTTTGAGTATTGCTGGTGTTTCCATTTATAATGTGGGGGTACATGTAAGCTGGGCAGAGTACATCAGGGACATAATCAGGTGGTATAATAATGGGGTAAAAAAGCAATAAAATGATCCATAGATGTGTTTTACGCTGTGAAGCAATCCTTTCTGCACAGGCCGGTGTCGCACTGATATATGGCGTCCTTTCTTATGCCCCTTTTGGTCCACACTCCGCACCTTTGCAGTTTGGGGAATTTTGCTGGGAAAGTGTTGTCCTGGTAGAATACAGGCAAAGTCGCTTCAAGCAGATATGTTTGGGCTCTCCCGTTCCTTGTTCCCTAATTTTAGGTCCTTGATAAATCGCCTCTTGAAACAAGAAATGTTCCTCTCGGGCCGACACAAGTGCATATTTTTTATTTCCTGACTTATTGGAGCTATAACCAATTTTATTTTTTCATAGACGTAGTGGTATGAGGGCTTTTTTTTTGTGGGACGAGCTGTAGTTCTTATTGGTACCATTTTGGGGTACATGCGGCTTTTTGATCGCCTTTTATCCTATTTTTTGGGAGGCCAGGTAAACAAAACCGCAATTCTGACATAGTTTTTTTTAGTTTTTTTTATACAGCGTTAACCACGCGTTCTAAATTACATATTAACTTTATTCTGCCGGTCAGTACGATTCCGGTGATACCTAATTTATAGCACTTTTTTATGTTTTACAACTATTTGCACAATAAAATTACTTTTGTAAAAAGAATGTATTTTTTCTGTCGCCAAGTTGTGAGAACCATAACTTTTTAAATTTAAAGACGGAGCTGTATGAGGGCTTGTTTTTTGCAAGACGAGCTATAGTTTTTATAGGTACTATTTTTGGATACGTGCAAATTTTTGATCATTTTTTATTCCAATATTTGTAGTACAAAGTTACCATAAAACAGAAACTCTGGTATAGTTTTTTACGTTTTTTTTTTACGCTGTTCCCTGCGTGCAATAAATAATATAATATTTTGATACCTTAAGTCGTTACGGACACGGCGATATCAAATACGTATGGTTTATTCTTTTTTTTCAATAATAAAGGACTTTTATTTTTTTCACTTTTTTTTTACACTTTTTTAAACTTTTTTTAGACTTTTTCTCCAGTCCCACTAGGGGACTTGAAGGTCCAACTGTCAGATTTTTTTTTATTTCTAATACATTGCACTACCTACGTAGTGCAATGTATTAGATCTGTCAGTTATTCACTGACAGCAAGCCGATTAGGCTTCGCCTCCCGGCGGGGCCTAATCAACTTCCGTAATGGCAGAGCAGGAGGTCATTGTGTCTCCTGTTGCCATAGCAGCAGTCGCCAGTCCTGATTGCCTGTCAGGGCTGGTGATCTGCTACAACCGCTAAGATGCAGCGATCGCTTTCGATTGCTGCATCGAAGGGGTTAATGGCAGGGATCAGAGCTAGCTCCGTTTCCTCCACCGCTGATCACGCTGGATCAGCTCCTGAGCCGGCGCCATCTTGCCGGTTACTACGGAAGCCGATCAGCCCATTGCTGGTGTTCCGATGAGCTGCAAACACCTTAAATGTAGCGATCGCGTTTAAACGCTGCATTGAAGGGGTTAATGACGGGGATCGAAGCTAATTACGGTCCCTGCCATTACAGCAGGATGTCAGCTGTAAGATACCGCTGAGATCCGGCGATGATGGCATCGGCTCAGCTTCTGAGCCGGTGCCAAGCATTTGGCGTATGGATACGGCAAATTGCGGGAAGCACTAGCTTTCCATGGCGTACCCATACGGCAAATGTCGGGAAGGGGTTAATATTCCACCATTACTCCCATTCACTTAGCCCATGGATGGGTCCTTTATGTTAATCCAGCACATGTATGTCATACAACCCTATTTTCAACTGAATGTTAGGGGTAATATAATGTGTATGTGTGTGTGTGTGCGTGTGTGTGTGTGTGTGTGTGCGTGTGTGTGTGTGTGTGTGTGTGTGTGTGTGTGTATGTGTGTGTGAGTGTGTGTGTGTGGTGGATCACATGATTGACACCATGTTTGGTCATATTCAGATAGTTCATTGATGCATTACAAATGACTAATCTGTGGGCTATACCATTCTACTATCAAGAGACAGGGGCCTACTAGACTGATATAAGAAAGGTATGCGAACAGAATTTCTAATTCATGTATGTTAGAAAAACTCAACAACCCCTTGAAGTTTTCACTGGGCGTTCTCTCATCTGTAAAGTGTCCTATGGCAACCCCGACCAAATGCCTCCCCTCCATTCTTGATTGAAATCTCCTGCTTAATCTGATGTCTTTTTTTCAGGAGACCTCCATCAAAAGCGGAGGGGTTTTGAAGGGGTTGCAGCCAATAACTCAGGAGACGTCACAGAGGAGAGGACGCCCAGCGGACACTTAATAATTCATTAGCATACGACGTGTTTGTAAATACAAGATCATTTTCTCTTGTATATTCTACTTGGGTTATGATAGCAAACATGGGGATCTTTGAACTTGTTTTCTCTGCACCAATTCAGCAGTGTTAGGCCTTATTCACACAAACGTATTTAATGTCCGTGATACATTGATTTTCACACGCGTCGCATGGACCTATGTTAGTCAATGGGGCCGTTCAGACAGTCAGTGATTTTCACGCAGCGTGTGTCCGCTGCGTAAAACTCACGACATGTCCTATACTTGGCCATTTTTCGTGCATCACGCACCCATTGAAGTCAATGGATGCGTGAAAATCAGGCGCAGCACACGGAAGCACTTCCATGTGTCGCGCGTGATTCGCGCAAAAGTAGATAAAGAAATGAAGAAAAAAATAAAAGCAGTTCCTTCATTTCTTTTTCTAAACATCAAAACCGCGTGTCATAAGGATGGCAAATGCCTGAAAATCACGCAGCCACGCACCATTCACTGATGATCCAAGGAACTGCAACACGCGCAAAACGCTGCGTTTTTTGCGCATGCAAAACGCACACGTTCGTGTGAATAAGGCTTTAAAGGGTAATTAAACTTTTAAAAAACTTTCGACATGTCATAGTGACATGTCAGAAGTTTTTGCCGGTGGCCGTCCGAGCACAGACCTCCACCAATCGCTAAAAAAAGGTGATCGCTGGGCCGCTTAATTTCTGATTGCCTTTGCTCTGAAAGCCGAGCGAGCGGTGTACGGGCTTAATAGAAATTCTATGAGTCCGTACACCGTTTGCTAGGCTTTCCTCGGAAAGCCAATCAGAAACAAAGTGTCACAGCGTTCACCCGAGTGCTTCTGCCGCTTCGGTTTAGCAATTGGTGGCAGTCTCAGTGCTCACTGACCAAAACTTCTGCTATGTCACTATTACATGCAAAAAAGTTTTTTTCTAGGTAAGTTATCCTTTAAGAGTTTATAGGGGTTAAAACTGCTGATAGATTCCTTTTAAAACTCAATTACCAATTCCCTGCCCAAGCTTTCAAGTTATCCAGATCCATTTGTAATAGTATACTGTCCTCCGTTGTGTTAATTACTTTATATAGGTTAAAGGGGTTATCCGGGAAGTGAATTTTTTTTTAGTGGCTTTAAATGAAATACATAAAACAAAAAAGCAATATTTACCTATCCTTGTCCCCGGCGATCCAGTGCTGCTGTTCCGGTGCTTGTTTACATGCTGAGTCCTCTGATTGGCTGCAGTGGTCACAAGTTACATCCATATAAACGAGAACTGGGACTGCTACCGGAGCGACATCACTGGAGATCACAATCTCCCTTATATAGTACAACCATTCTGATGTGAGTGATGACAATCCCTGTACAGCACTGAGGACTATGTCAGCGCTATACAAGCAATGTTACATAGTTATATAGTTGATAAAGTTGAAAAAAGACACAGGTCCGTCAAGTCCAACCTATAATCCTACCGTGCTAACCATGAGGTTGATGCCAATTGCCTCATTAGGAGAAAAATTCCTCCCTGACTCCAAATATGGCAATCAGAATAAATCTGGATAAACGTCCCAGCTCCAGAATCTAGTACTCATAACCTGTAATATTATATTTTTCAAGAAAGGCATCAAGGCCCTTCCTGAACTTGTCAAAGACTCAACTATCACAAGATCCTGTGTCAGGACGTTCCATAGTCTCACTGCTCTCACAGTAAAGAATCTCCATCTGTGACGGTGGTGAAACCTTTTTCCTCTAGACGTAGAGGATGCCCCCTTGTCCCTGTTACAGGCCTAGTGTAATGGATTTGCTTGACACAGCTTCTTTGTCGACGCCCGTGGTTAATCAGCCTGCATCTGTGCCTAGGTCTGTTAGAGTGACTCGATCTGCTACCACTCAGGCTGGCAGGCTGAGGAGTGGGAGAACCTATTACAGCCTGGCCAGACGGAGCTAGCTCCCGCCCTCTGTCTATTTATAGCTTCATTTCCTGCTCCTCCTTTGCCTGTGATTCTCTCTGGCTTCCTGGCTTTGCTGCTCCTGCTTGTACTATTGACCTCTGCTTCAAATTGACCCTGGCTTTACTGACTACTCTCCTGCTCTGCGTTTGGTACCTCGTACACTCCTGGTTTGACTCGGCTCGTTCACAACTCTTGTTGCTCACGGTGTTGCTGTGGCCAGTGGCGTAACTACCGCCGTAGCGGCTGCTACGGGGCCCGCGGCATGAGGGGGCCCGTGTCGCCCGCAGGCACGGGCCCCCACCATGGCCGGAGGCTCTGCTAGCAGCCGCTATGGCTGCTACAGCGCGACGTCACTGAACACTACGGCAGAGCAGGGAGGTATCTCCCCGCTCTGCCATTAAACATAATACATGTATCCCCTATCCACAGGATAGGGGATAGATGTGTGATCGCTGGCATTGATAGGGAGAACGGGGGACTGAAAGTCCCCTGAAGTTCTCCATCACAAACCTCAGACTTCCGGGGTCTGTGGCGGCAGCTCCGTAGAAATGAATGGAGCGCCGGTCGCGCTTGTGCACATGCGTGACCAGCGCTCCTTTCATTTTTATTCAACTGCGCAGACGCCAGAAGTCAGAGTTTAGTCATGGAGCACTTCGGGGGACTTTCGGTTCCCCGTTCTCCCTATCGCTGCCAGCGATCACACATGTATCCCCTATCCTGTGGATAGGGGATACATGTCTTTTGTAGGACACACTGTAGGTCAGATTTTTTTGGGGGGTTGGGGCTGCATGGCGTTACCTACCTGGGGGGCTGTATAGCCTTATCTACAGGGGGCTGTATGGCGTTACCTACAGGGGGGGCGGTATGGCGTTTTCTACAGAGGGGGCTGTATGGCGCTATCTACAGGGAGGCTGTGTGGCGTTATCTACAGGGGGGCTGTATGGTGTTATCTACAGGGGGGCTGTATGGCGTTATCTACAGAGGGGCTGTATGGCGTTCTCTACAGTGGGGGCTGTATGGTGTTCTCTTCAGAGGGGCCTGTATGGCGCTATCTACAGGGAGGCTGTATGGCGTTATCTACAGGGGGGCTGTATGGCGTTATCTACAGGGAGCTGCATGGCGTTACCTACCTGGGGGGCTGTATAGCCTTATCTACAGGGGGGCTGTATGGCGTTACCTACAGGGGGGGCGGTATGGCGTTTTCTACAGAGGGGGCTGTATGGCGCTATCTACAGGGAGGCTGTGTGGCGTTATCTACAGGGGGGCTGTATGGTGTTATCTACAGGGGGGCTGTATGGCGTTATCTACAGAGGGGCTGTATGGCGTTCTCTACAGTGGGGGCTGTATGGTGTTCTCTTCAGAAGGGCCTGTATGGCGCTATCTACAGGGAGGCTGTATGGCGTTATCTACAGGGGGGCTGTATGGCGTTATCTACAGGGGGCTGTATGGCGTTATCTACAGGGGGGGCTGTAAAAAAGGCACTATCTACAAGGGGGGGTTGTGTGACACCCAGGGGAGGGGGGGGGGGCCCCAGTCAAAAGTTTGCTATGGGGCCCAGTCTTTCCTAGTTACGCCCCTGCTGTGGGCAACTGCCCCATTTCCTTTAGCTTCTGTGTACCCTTGTCTGTTGGTCTGTCGTGCACTTATTGAGCGTAGGGACCGTCGCCCAGTTGTACGCCGCCGCCTAGGATGGGCCATGGAAGTAGGCAGGGACTGAGTGGCGGGTAGATTAGGGATCACCTGTCTGTCTCCCTACCCTGTCATTACACCTAGGTGTAAAAAGATCATTAGAAAGATCTCTCTACTGTCCAGTTATATATTTGTATATCGTAAGTAGTGACCTCTAGTTTGGAGGCTGCACCCCTAAAAACATTTTTTAAGAGGTGTAGTGAGCATTTTGACCCCACAGTTTTTTTTTTATATATATATATTTATTAGAAATTAACGCTCATCGGATGGTGCAAAGTGAAAATTGCACTTTTCCACTGATATGCCACTGATATGCAATTTCATTGCCATGTGGTGCCCAGTTTGTGCCACTGCAGACAAATATCTCAAACTGTTAAACGGGTTGTCCCGGTTATGGCAATGCTATATATGTGAACGCAAACTGCTGTTTGGGCATGCTGAAGGGTTCAGAAGAGAGGGATCTCCATTTGGCATTTGGAGCGCAGATTTTGCTTGGCAGTTGTTGTTTAAGTTTTACTGACATTTCAGTTTATGATGTGGGGGCACATGTAAGCTGTGCGGAGTACATCAGGGCATAGTAGGAGGGTATAATAATGCAGTAAATAAATAATAATTCATAGATGCGTGGCCAGTGTCACACTGATAAACGATGCCCGATCTTATCCGCTTTTGGAACGCTCTGCACATTTTGTGTTGCCATATTCTGAGAGCCAGTACTTTTTTATTTTTTTCTCCACCGGAGCTGTGTGAGGGCTTATTTGTTGTGGGACAATCTATAGTTTTCATTGGTTCCATTTTGGGGTTCATGCAATTTTTTATCACTTTTTATTCAATTTTTTAGCAAGCAAGGTTACCAAAAACCAGCAATTCTGATATTGTCTATTTTTTTTTTTTTACAGCTTTCATTGAACGCTATAAATGACATATATTTACTTTATTCTGCAGGCCGATACGATTCCAATCACTTTTTTTTTAAAATCATTTATTTTTTGTATCACCATATTCTGAGAGCCATAAATCTTTTGCTTTTCCGTCAAAAAAGCTGTGGGATGGCTTGTTTTTTGCGGGACGGGCTGTAGTTTTTATTGGTAACATTTTAGGGTACATGCAGCATTTTGATCACTTTTTATTCCATATTTTGTGAGGGGTGGTGACCAAAAAACAGTGATTCTGGAATTGTTTTTTTTACGGTGTTCACCATACGAGGAAAATAACGTGACACAATATTTGGTATTTTAGCCGTTTACCACAACATATTGAATATACAGTTATATAATCAATATGGGCTTAAAGTGCAGTCTCTCCGATTTAATTTGAGGGTATTCACATCCTCATTTGAGGAAGGGTTTAGGAATTACAGCTCTTTAATATGTAGCTGCTTCTTTTTCAAGGGACCAAAGGTAACTAGACAAATATCTCAAAAGCTATTTAATGGGCAGCAGGGGCTATTCCCTCGTTAATCCATCATCAATTAAGCAGGTAAAAGGTCTGGAGTTGATTCCAGGTGTGTCATTTGCATTTGAAAGCTGTTGCTGTGAACCCACAACATGAGGTCAAAGGAGATCTCAATGCAAGCGAAACAGACCATCGTTAGGCGGAAAAAAAAATGAAGCTATCCATCAGAGAGAGCACAAATATTGTGGCCAAAACAACAGTTGGGTACATTTCTGAAAAAAAGCGCACTGGTGATCTCGTGAACTCCAAAAGGCCTGGACATCCACGGAAGACAATAGTGGTGGATGATCACAGAATCCTTTCCATGGTGAAGAAAAAGCCCTTCACAGTATTTATCCAGTTGAAGAACACTCTTCTGGAAGTAGGTGTATCAGTATCTAAGTATACCATAATGAGAAGACTTCATGAGAGCAAATACAGAGGGTTCACCACAAGGTGCAAACCATTAATCAGCCTCAAAAATAGAAAGGCCAGATTAGACTTTGGCAAACAACATGTAAAGAAGCCGCGCAGTTCTGGAACAGCATTCTCTGGACAGATGAAACTAAGATCAACCTGTACCAGAATGATGGGAGGAAGAAAGTATAGAGAAGGCTTGGAACGGTTAATGATCCAAATCCTCTGTAAAACATGGTGGAGGCAGTGTGATGGCATGTGCATGCATGGCTGCCAAAGGCACTGGGTCACTAGTGTTTATTGATTATGTGACTGAAGATAGAGGCAGCCGGATGAATTCTGAAGGGTTCAGGGATATACTTTCTGCTCAGATTCAAAGAAATGCTGCAAGGTTGATTGGATACTTCACAGTACAGATGGACAATGACCCAAAACTTACTGCGAAAACAACCCAGGAGTTTTTTTAAGGCAAAGAAGTGGAATATTCTGCATTGGCCAAGTCAATCACCAGATCTCAACCCATCGAGCATGCATTTCACTTGCTTAAGAAAAAACTTAAGGCAGAAAGACCTACAAAAAAGCGACAAATGAAGACAGCGGCAGTAAAGGCCAGGCAAAGCATCACATAGGAGGAAACCCAGCATTTGGTGCTGTCCATGGGTTCCAGACTTCAGGCAGTCATTGCCTGCAAAGGATTCTCTACAAAGTATTTGTAAAAAAAAACTAAATTTTATTTATGGTAATGTTAATTTGTCTAATTACTTTTGAGCCTGAAATGAGGAGGCTGGGTAGAAAAATGGTTGCAATTACTAAACGTTTCACAGGATATTTTTGTTCAACCCCTTGAATTAAACCTGAAAGTCTACACTTCAATTGCATCTCAGTTGTTTCATTTCAAATCCAATTTGGGGACATGTAGAGCCCAAATCATGAAGATTGTGTCACTGTCAAATTAATTCTGGATCTAACTGTATATCAGGGGTCTCAAGCACACGGCCCGCGGGCCGCATGCGGCCCCTGGGGCTGTCATCTGCGGCACGCGGGACACAGAGCCGCTAGTATCGGCTCTGCTCCGAGACTCTGGAATTCCCTGACATCGCTGTCCACATATGAACAGCGATGTCTGGGGCTTCCCCAGAGCGGAGTCCCGGGCAGAGCGCTAGTACAGGCTCTGCTCCGGGACTCTGTGGAATTCCCTGACATCGCTGTCAGCATATGGACAGTGTGTCAGGGTCTTCCCCAGAGTGGAGTCCCGGGCAGAGCGCTAGTATCGGCTCTGCTCCGGGACGCTGTGGAATTCCCTGACATCGCTGCCCATATATGGACAGTGTGTCAGGGTCTTCCCCAGAGCGGAGTCCCGGGCAGAGCGCTAGTACAGGCTCTGCTCCAGGACTCTGTGGAATTCCCTGACATCGCTGCCCATATATGGACAGTGTGTCAGGGTTTTCCCCAGAGCGGAGTCCCGGGCAGAGCGCTACTATCGGCTCTGCTCCGGGACTCTGGGGAATTCCCTGACATCGCTGCCCATATATGGACAGTGTGTCAGGGTCTTCCCCAGAGCAGAGTCCCTGGCAGAGCGTTATTATCGGCTCTTCTCCGGGACTCTGGGGAAGCCTCTGACATCGCTGTCCATACATCGACAATGATGTCAGGGGCTTCCCCAGAGCAGGAGTCCCAGGCTACAGGGGGCACTGCTGTGGCAGCATCTACGGGGGACACTGCTGTGGCGGCATCTACGGGGGCACTGCTGTGGCGGCATCTACGGGGGGCACTGCTGTGGTGGCATCTACGGGGAGCACTGCTGTGGTGGCATCTACGGGGGGCACTGCAGTGGCGGCATCTACGGGGGGCACTGCTGTCGCTGCATCTACGGGGGGCACTGCTGTGGCGGCATCTACGGGGGGCACTGCTGTGGCGGCATCTACAGAGGGCACTGCTGTGGCAGCATCTACAGAGGGCTCTGCTGTGGCAGCATCTACAGAGGGCACTGCTGTGGCAGCATCTACACAAGGCACTGCTGTGGCAGCATTTACACAGCGCACTGCTGTAGCAGCATCTACACAGGGCTCTGCGGCAGCATCCACCGAGGGCACTGTGGCACTATCTAAAAAGGGGCTGCCCAATCTTGACATGTGTGCTAACTGAGCCGCCGGACTGCATTTAGCGACACTTAAAAGAGGCTCTGTCACCAGATTTTGCAACCCCTATCTGCTATTGCAGCAGATAAGCGCTGCAATGTAGATTACAGTAACATTTTTATTTTTAAAAAACGAGCACTCGTCACTCACAGGTCCTGCATCGTGTCAGACGAGCGAGGACACCGGCACCAGAGGCTACAGATGATTCTGCAGCAGCATCGGCGTTAGCAGGTAAGTCGATGTAGCTACTTACCTGCAAACGCTGATGCTGCTGCAGAATCAACAGTAGCCTCTGGTGCCTATGTGTCCTCGCTCGTCTGACACGATGCAGGACCTGGGGAAGTGACATCACAGCGTGATCTGCCAGAAGCTGGGCGTTCTGAAGAGAAGTGGATGATACTTCTCGTCAGAACGCCCAGCTAGTAAAAGAAGTAAAAACGCCTCGATGTACGCACATAATACACGCCCAGTTGTACTTTTACTTTTCAACACGCCCAGTTGTACTTTTGCAAGCCTCATTTGCATAAATACAAAAATGGTCATAACTTGGCCAAAAATGCTCGTTTTTAAAAAATAAAAACGTTACTGTAATCTACATTGCAGCGCCGATCTGCTGCAATAGCAGATAGGGGTTGCAAAATCTGGTGACAGAGCCTCTTTAAACTGGTAAGCTGGATTGTTGAAATAAGCACGTGGAGAAATCTCTCAAATTTTAAACCTAGCTGTATTATTATAGTCACATAGTGTTATAGTAGTTCAAATAACTAATTGATTAACAATAATTTTGTATAGTATCAAATTTGAAAGTAATGCGGCCCGACCACTTCACATTTTTTCTATATGCGGCCCACTTACCCGGCTGAGTTTGAGACCCCTGCTGTATATAGTCCAAGCACAGGGGTACCTGTGATAGTCCAGACAGTAGTAATGGCTAGGCACAGACGGGACCTTTGGCAGCAGGTGATGCTAGACGTGGCGGAGGATACCAGACGTGGTGTAACACAGCATGAGTATTAGACAGCACAACGCGATTCCACACAAGAGATGGCACAAGAAAAAGTACAGCACGGGATACAGGATAAGGGTAGTAGGGTATGCAGTGCCGCATCTGCCATGAGGCCAGGTGAGCCGACGGCCTCAGGCGGCACCACCTGCCCAAACGGGGGGGCGGCATTTTCAGTCCAGGATGGACTGGACCGGAGGGAGACGTGCCGAACGTCTGTAACACTCCTCCTCCTCTCTGACGCTGTACACAGCACATGCAGCCAGAGAGGAGCAAGTCTGCAGGATGAGCGAGCAGCACGAGGTAAGTTCCTGCCTTGCTGGGACCGGGACCCGTGACGTGAGTATACTGCAAGGGGGGGTCTGGGCATTTTACCGACAGCAGAGGGCTCAATGGGGCTGGAATAATCCACCCCATAGAGCCCTCACATCACTATAATGGAAGGATTAGTGTGGGTGGGGGAGGGTCTGAGCGTCTGACTTACTGCAGAGAGCTCTTTAGAGCAGTCAGTCAGATGCTCAGACCCCCCTAACCTTTCAGTATAGCAACTAGTCAGGGCTCTATGGTGGGGGGATAATTCCCCCCTACAGAGCCCTCTGCTGTCAGTAAAACGCCCCCCCCCCTTGCAATATACTCCTAGCTTTGTAGCTTTCCTGTGCTTAATTAGCGTGGGAAAGCTACAAACAGGACTGTGACTGGTGAGTCTCACAGTCACTCACAGTGCACACTGCATGCGGCAGCTGCGGCATTCAGTCTGACTGTGTGAGTCTCTGACCAGTCACCACCCACACGCAGCAGAGAGACAGGAGAGACTAATAGTTCCTGTCGTTGAATAAACCCTAAACTACTACAGTTTCACAAGCATTGACCTTGAAGCTTCCCATAGTTTAGTGGTTAGCTTGTCTGCCTTACACATGGAAGGTTTGTGGTTCAAATCCCAGCTGGGGTTTTTTTTTTTTTTTTTATATTAATATCTTGTATTGGGCTTTGTTCACACTAGCATTAATATACGTTTACCTCTCTTCCATCGGAGGGAGAGGATCGATACGTTAAACGGAAAGCAACAGTTCCATTAGAATTACCATTGCTTTCAATGGTAATTCTTTTGTATCAGTTGCTTTCCATTTGTCTCCGTTCGCTAGGTTTCCGTTCTTTTGAACGGAAATAAATGTTCTGCGGACTGCACTTTTGTTTCCTTTAAAAAAAGCGGAAACTTAGCGAACGGAGACAAACGGAAAGCAACTGATACAAAAGAATTACCATTGAAAGCAATGGTAGTTCTAATGGAACCGTTGCTTTCCGTTTAACGTATCGATCCTCTCTTCCTCTGACGGAGGAGAGGTAAACGTATATTAATGCTAGTGTGAAAGAAGCCTTAGGGCCTGTTCACATCAGCGTTGGCTTTCCGTTCTGGGGTTCCGTTGGAGATAACCCCGCAACGGAAAGTCAAACTGAAACCACAGCTTCCGTTTCCGTCACCATTAGCGCAGTCGACTGCACTATTGATTCCGTCACAAAAACGAAAACCTGCCTGAATGGTGACGAACGGAAACCATTAGCAATGTTTCCGTCACCATTGATTTCAATGGTGACTGAAACGGAAGCTGTGGTTTCAGTTTGACTTTCCGTTGCGGGGTTCACCCGACGGAAACCTCCCACGGAACCCCGGAATGGAAAGCCAACGCTGATGTGAACAGGCCCTAATCCTTCCCCATAAACCTGCCCCCGCTAATTAAAATAAATATATTCTATAATGTATATAGCGCTGTATCCTGTATCTGTCAGGTCAGCGGGACTGATTGACTCAGTGTCAGCGAGTCCTGCAGGATCGAGCTGTTACCGATCACATCTAAGTTCATAACTTAGATGTGATCAGTAATAGGCGACCTAATGCATTCAGGTCCCAGTGCTATATACAGCTGCTCTGTATACAGGATACAAAGCAGCTGTATCTCAAAAAGTGCAAATCATTTTCAATAAAAAGTAATTAAAACTTGTACCAATCGCATTAATAGATATCTTTATATATCATACTGACATGTCCGAAGATTTCATCGGTGGGGGACCGAGCACTGAGGCCCCCACCGATCGCTAAAACGAAGCAGCAGAAGTGCTCGGGTGAGCGCTGTGCCGCTTCATTTATGATCGACTTTTAGCCGAGTGAGCGGTGTACGGACTCTTAGACTTTCTATTGAGCCCGTACACTGCTCCAAGGAAAGCCAGACAGAATTGAAGCGGCACACCGCTCACCCGAGCACTTCTGCTGCTTCGTTTTAGCGACTAGTGGGGGGTCTCAGTGTTCGGACCCCACTGATCAAAACTTCTGACATGTCAAAAGTTTTTAAAAAAGTTGTTACACTTTAAAGAGAATCTTTCACCTGCCCATAGATGTACATTTGAGTGCAGCATGTAATGGTCAGGGCTGCACAAACTCTGGGGCACTTTACATTTTTTTTCCTACCCTCTTTCCTTACTTAGATAGGTAACTTAGAAGGTAACTATTTATTCATATGTTTGTACGTCTGTGGGGGCAGCCAACTTTATTTTTATTTTTCATACTGCTAATTTTTGTTTTGCAGGTTCCGCTGGACCATTTGGACTACGTCGTAGATTCGTTGGACTACTTCGCTGATTTAAGCTTTATTTCTTTTTTGTTTTTATAAAATGGTTAAAGTGGATTGTGTGGAAGAGTTGTCATTTCAATAAAATAAATGTCTTCATGTCTCTGTTTTTTAATACTTCATTATCGCCTTAGTAAGGCAGCTGTCTGATTGAGAGCGTCCATTACTAAGAAGGGGCTTAGTGTTAGCCAGTAATAAGGCTATCACTAACACCTATTATTACCCCGGTACCCACCGCCACCAGGAGTACCGGGAAGAGCTGGGTACGATCCAGCACCCGACCATCTGAAGAGAAGGGCGGGTACTGGGGTGGCCGCAGGCTGGTACTATCAGGCTCGGAATGGCAAAAAACCATGGCCCTTCCCACCCTGGTGAAGCTAGGCTGCTGCTGCTTTATTGTATTTGGCTGGTTATGAAAAATGGAGGGGATCTCACGTAAAAAAATGTTCTATTTTTTTAAAAAGATGTGGGGTTCCCGCTATTTTTCACAACCAGCCAGATACAATAAAGCAGCTGCAGCCTAGCATCCCCAGGGTGGGAAGGGACACGTTTTTTTATCCCTTCCCAGCCTGGTAAAACCAGCCTGTGGCCGCCCTGCTGCCTTACCGTCGCTTCAGATGGTCGGGTACTGGATCATACTCCCCTCGCGGCAGTGAGAACCGAGGTAATAATAGGGGTTAGTGATAGTCTTTTTACTGGCTAACACTAAGCCCCTTCTTAGTAATGGACACTCTCAATCAGACAGCAGCCATTACCAAGGCCATAATAAAGTATTAAAAAAAACAGACAAGAAAAACTTTTATTGAAATCTAAACTCCCCCATGCAATCCTCTTTCACCATTTTTTTTTTTTTTTTTTTTTAAAGTAGATCATCGGAGTAGTCCAATGTATCTACGACGTAGTCCAAACGCTCCAGCGGAACCTACCAAAAAAAAGCAGTATAAAAATGTAAAAAACTTAAATTTGCCACAATAGTCACTCGATATAACTATACTGTAATCACTTATATGGTCTGCAGATATCTTGTGTATAACTGGCATCTACCTCTATAAGGTCACTATATGGTGGTAATATTGGTCTATATATAGTGTGATTTATTCACTAACAGTATGGTGGGTTTTTTCTGACACAATGTTGTAGTAATATGTGAGCATGGTTTGGTAGTTTTATTCAGTAACAGTATGGCGGTATTATTTAGTAACAGTATGGAGGTATTATTCAGTAACAGTATAAATGTATTATTCAGTAACCGTATGGCGGTATTATTCAGTAACAGTATAAATGTATTATTCAGTAACAGTATGGAGGTATTATTCAGTAACAGTATAAATGTATTATTCAGTAACAGTATGGGGGTATTTTTCAGTAACAGTATCGAGGTATTATTCAGTAACAGTATAAATGTATTATTCAGTAACAGTATGGGGGTATTATTCAGTAACAGTATAAATGTATTATTCAGTAACAGTATGGGGGTATTATTCAGTAACAGTATGGAGGTATTATTCAGTAACAGTATAAATGTATTATTCAGTAACAGTATGGGGGTATTATTCAGTAACAGTATGGAGGTATTATTCAGTAACCGTATGGAGGTATTATTCAATAACAGTATAAATTTATTATTCAGTAACAGTATGGGGGTATTATTCAGTAACTGTATGGAGGTATTATTCAGTAACAGTATGGGGGTATTATTCAGTAACAGTATGGGGGTATTATTCAGTAACAGTATGGGGGTATTATTCAGTAACAGTATGGGGGTATTATTCAGTAACAGTATGGGGGTATTATTCAATAACAGTATAAATTTATTATTCAGTAACAGTATGGGGGTATTATTCAGTAACTGTATGGAGGTATTATTCAGTAACAGTATGGGGGTATTATTCAGTAACAGTATGGGGGTATTATTCAGTAACAGTATGGAGGTATTATTCAGTAACTGTATGGAGGTATTATTCAGTAACAGTATGGGGGTATTATTCAGTAACAGTATGGGGGTATTATTCAGTAACAGTATGGGGGTATTATTCAGTAACAGTATGGAGGTATTATTCAGTAACAGTATTGAGGTATTATTCAGTAACAGTATGGAGGTATTATTCAGTAACAGTATGGGGGTATTATTCAGTAACTCTATGGAGCTATTATTCAGTAACAGTATGGGGGTATTATTCAGTAACAGTATGGGGGTATTATTCAGTAACAGTATGGGGGTATTATTCAGTAACAGTATGGGGGTATTATTCAGTAACTGTATGGGGGTATTATTCAGTAACAGTATGGAGGTATTATTCAGTAACAGTATGGGGGTATTATTCAGTAACAGTATGGAGGTATTATTCAGTAACAGTTTGGGGTATTATTCAGTAGCAGTATGGGGGTATTATTCAGTAACAGTATGGGGGTATTATTCAGTAGCAGTATGGCGGTATTATTGGTAATGTTGGTCTTACAATCTATGTAAATTACTGTGGTGGGGGCTGTGGGGAAGTGTGAGTG
This sequence comes from Rhinoderma darwinii, assembly GCF_050947455.1. NCBI lineage: Eukaryota > Metazoa > Chordata > Amphibia > Anura > Rhinodermatidae > Rhinoderma > Rhinoderma darwinii. Next base: position 79,375,928 of record NC_134687.1, read on the forward strand.
GCAGCAGATGATCAGGCTAAGAGACAGTCTGCAGAGTGGCATGTGATGTACTTTGACATGTAGATGTTACTTACGTGTGGGATGTGGGTCCATAACTTGTGTACAGCCCAGGGCCAAAGATCATATTAATCCACCACTGGCACCGAGCCAGCACAGGCAGACCACAACAATACATCAGGTAGAGCAAACAAACCGGCCCAGGACGTGCCGCTTCAAAACAGCGCTAAGCGCGACCCGTCCTGGACTGGCCTGAATGTAATTGCAGAGAGTGACGCCGCAAATGAGACTGGCTGCCGAGGAGAGATATGGGGCAGTGCAGGGCAGACTGTACTATTTGCACTGCACTGATTGGCAGTAAGAATAATTCTTTAAATATTTTCCATACTTCAAACAACACTTTAAGGCTATATTCACACTGAGTTTTTTTTGGATTTTGAGGCAGATTTTGTCCTTCCTGCACGTCGTTTGCCGCGATTTTCACCACGTTTTTCGCTCACGGCCATTGAGTGCTACGGGCAAAAAACTCAGCAAAATACCCTTTCTCTGCCTCCCATTGATGTCAATAGGAGGTCAGAGGCGTAAAAGTGCGAAGATAGGGCATGTCCCTTCTTTCTCGGGAGGCATTTTCGGCCGGTTTTTGACGAGATTTGCGGAGCGGTTTCCGCGCCCAAAAACTCGTCAAAATACTCTGTGTGAACAGGGCCTAACAAATAAACATAAAATGTTTTCCTATTTAAAAAATGTATATATTGCGTGTTTGATGTGTAAAGTTAGGAATGAGAAAACTCTGATTTGTGGGGGGGGGGGCGCCTTTTTATAGTTCGCCTCAGGCGGCAGATGGGCTAGGTTCACCCCTGAGGGTATGGGAACACAGGGAACCGGATGCGACTGTGGGACCATTTGCAAGACTAACAGAGGAATACAAACAATGCTCAGGCAAGGAGTAAAAGGATAGAGTCCTTCCTATAGTCCAGGGTGATCATGGACTAATTACGGATGTTTTACATGTGCGCGCATTGGCCCTTTAAGGCCGGGCGCAAGCATGCACGCGCACCCTACGAGACACAGCAGAGCAGAGCGGAAGTGAGCACTGGCATCTCCTGGGGAGGAGATGCGAGCCAGCGCTCACAAGTCCATGGTTGCGGCCGTCAAGGGGTGGGTAATCCAAACGGTCCGCGGCCGTAGATGTTACAACAATTATAGTCGATTAGGTTCTACACCTACAAAATTTACTATCAAGTCCAAGTAGACTCCAAAAGTGCACAGAGAACGTATAGGGTGCAAACCACCTACCCCAATATATAATTGGATAATCCGAAACTGTGGACCAAAGGAGATCTTCGGAATATTCAAGAGAATTATTTTCCATAGAGAATCCTTTATTTCCCCTATATCCCTTGCCCATCTACCCAAAGCGAGTAGATACCTTGTTGGGGGTCTAAGCAGTGGAGAATATTTCATTGCTGTCACAGACAATGGTCCACTGGCTTATTTATAAAGAATAATCTGATATCTGTGACCTTTTGTAGTTCTTAATTATGTGCATTGGCTCATCACTACATTGTGTGAATGGTTATTGCTTTTCTGATCCTCTAAGTATATTACTTGGGGATCGGATTTCTACAATTTTATACAGTGACAAATTGTTTTATCTCCCAGACATATTTGGAGCTTGCATTAAATTACCGGCTCACTGTTTTTCTCCTCTTTCCATATTATACTAATAGAAACTAGCATGACTGCCGAAGGTCATTTATTCAGAATCAAATAAATTCAATTTAGTCTTCTTCCTTGCTGGTATGGTAGAGAAACTCTATCTGCCACTCATTGTGTTTCTATAGAGGAGACTACATCCATTAGTGATCAGAATACGGCTCTCTCCTAATCACATTATGACAGCACTTTGTATGAGGAATGTGTCGGGTGATAAAGAAAATTCAGTACTGTAAATTGTCTCTTTCTACTGGGAAGGCATTAATCATTCCGCCCTGGTATTATTTCTCAGTCCAACTGGTGTATGTTCCGAGCACTTCAGAAAGTTAATATTAGTTTGACAAAGAATAACAGCGGCTTGTAATTTTCTGTCTGGAGAAGTGTGCTGTGGTTTGATGTATGGTATCAGTGCAGCCGGCAATATTGAGGTAGGAATCCCTGTAAGATTTCTGCTGCAATTTTATTTCTGCCAACTCCAGAGGACTGTGGTTAAGGTTCTATATTAAGAGCGCTCCCTTCAAAACCTAAAATTGCATTAGAACTTGTCTGCCAATACTTGGGGGAAACACAAATGCGAGATACTGGCTCAGCAGATTGTATATTGATGCTATAATTTGGCGGAGAAATATGGGAAAATTCATTCACATTTAAAGTGAAGCTACATGTAGGGTAAATGAAACGATGTTTATTACAGTTGGGAGGATAAAATTATAATATGGGATTAACATGGCGTGTTCATTGTACTCAAGACTAATTGTTAACTCCTTCCCGACATCTGCCGTAAATATACAGAGCTGTCGGGAAGTGCTTCTTGCAAACCGCCATACATGTACAGCACAGTTGAAAGCAGTCACCCTGTCTAGGTGACATGGTGCTAAGGGAAAGATGGCTGCTGTTCCTGACAGCAAGCCATCTCTACCCGTTACCAAGGGAACATTTGCGACCACCCCGCTTTGGTGATCGTTGCGATTTGCCAGGAATCTTAGTTAAAAACCAGGCACAGTGAAACGGTGGTGATTGGTGCTGTCTAGAACAGCATCAAGCGCCAAGGTTGAGGTGGTGCCACCTCGGCGATTGCTGCAATTGGTCAGTCAATACAAACAGACCAATTGCAGCATCTGTGGGTGTTTTAAACTCTACAAACTGGTACCTTAGGGGGCCAAAAACCAATTCAGCAATATCTGCGCTCCAAAAACAAAATACTTTTTTCCGAACCCTGCTGTAAGTTCAAACCATAGTTTATGTCCACATATATAGCATTGCTGTTCCCAGGAGAACCTCCTTAGAATTTTATGGGGTGTGTGTATCTGGTCGCACAAGGTGGGCAAAACATAATAGGCACAGACATGACGTATATATAGCAATAATGCTATTTTATATTATACCATCTGCTATGCATTAATTTCTGGAAAATAAAATCTTTGACGCATCTGTAGGAGTAAAAATGCTCACTACACCTGTTGATAAATGGGGCCACTTCTCTGGAGTTTTTTTATGATTTCATTTCAAAGTCTCTGCAGTTGTGAACCAGTGCTGTATAAATCACCTAATTAGGCCTCAAATGCACATGGTACTCTTTCACTCCTGAGCCCTGTCCTATGACCAGGCAAAAGATTAGGGCGACATGTAGGGTGTTTCTAAAACCAAGTAACACAGCATAAGGCCTTATTCACACGTACGTGTTTAACGTCCGTGATACGCGCGTGAAAATCACGCGCGTCGCACGGACCTATGTTAGTGAATGGGGTCGTTCAGACAGTCCGTGATTATCACGCAGCATATGTCCACTGCGTAAAACTCACGACATGTCCTATACTTGGCCGTTTTTCGCGCATCACCCACCCATTGAAGTCAATGGGTGCATGAAAATCGCGCGCGGCACACACGGAAGCACTTCCGTGTGTTGCGCGTGATTCGCGCAACAGTAGATAAAGAAATGAAGGAAAAAATAAAAGCACTTCCTTTATTTCTTTTTATAAACATCAAAACCGTGTGTCATAAGCATGGCATATGCATGAAAATCACGCAGCCACACAGCAAACACTGATGACACATGGAACTGCAACGCGCGAAACGTACATGTTCGTGTGAATAAGGCCTTATAATTAGAGGGTTGACTCTTTGCAGTGGCACATGCTGGGCACCACATATTGGGCAATGAAATGGCATTTCTGTGGAAAAATTTGAATTTGCACTTTGCACCATCCAATGGGCAAGAATTTCTGCAAAACACATGTGTGGTCAAAATGCTCATCACTACGCCTTTAGCTAAAGTATTTTAAGTGTGTTGTTTACAAAATGGGGTCACTTCTGGGGAGGTTTTCGACTGTTAACTCAGGGGCTTTGTGAATGGCATCCGCAAGCCATTCCAGCAAAATCTGCACTCCAAAAGCTAAATAGTGCTACCGTGTTTCCCCGATAGTAAGACACCCCCGATTGTAAGACGTATCGGGGGTTTCAGGGGGGTCGGCTAATATAAGCCGTACCCCGAAAGTAAGACATATGTCTTACTTTCGGGGAAACACGGGGGTATTGCCGCCTCCTGCCCACTTCCGCGCCGCCCCCCTCTCCATACGTCTCCATACGTCACCGCGCCGTCCCCTGCACTTGTCAATGCCGCCTCCTGCTTAAAATACGGTAATGCACACAGTATTAACTCCTTAACGCCGAAGGACGGATATATCCGTCCTCAGCAGCTGCTAGTTCGCGCAGGAGGACGGATATATCCGTCCTGTGATGGCGCGGGTACTGAGACTGTACCCACGCGATCAGCTGCAGGAGCACGGCTGTTATACACAGCCTGGCTCCTGCTGCAACTGCCGGAATCGAAGCGCGCGCCGATTCCGGCAGTTTATCCCATTAAATGCCGCTGTCAATAGTGACAGCGGCATTTAATGTGTTTGACAGAGGGGGGAGCTCCCTCTGTCACCCGATCGGCGCCCCCGCAAACAAATCGCGGGTCGCCGTCGGGTTTCCATGACAGCCGGGGGTCTAACAAAGACCCCCAGGTCTGCCTTCAGCATCTGCCTGTTAGGCGATGCCGGAGGCATGACCTAATAGGTTGCCTGTCAGTTTTACACTTACAGGCAATAATGCTTCGGTATACTAAGTATACCAAAGCATTATATATGCGATCGGCACATCGCATAGTGAAGTCCCCTGGTGGGACTAAAAAAAAAAATGTAAAACAGTTAAATAAAGTTTGTGAAAAAAAAAAAAAAAATAATTCGACAATTTTTTTCCAATATAAGACATACCCCGAAAGTAAGACATAGTGGGGCTTTTGGGGATAAAAAGAAAGTAAGACACTGTCTTACTTTCGGGGAAACACGGTAGTTCCTTCTGAGCCTTGTTGTGTTTAAACAGCCGTTTATGACCATATATGGGGTATTACTGTGCTCAGGATAAATTGCTTTACATATTTTGGGGTGCTTTTTCTTTTTTCATTGTGGAAATTATTTTTATTAGCTCAATTTCAAGCTAAACTAAATTTTATTGGAAACAATGTATTTTTCAATTTTCACAGTCCAATTCTAATAAATTCTATAAAACACCTGTGGGGTCAAAATGCTTACAAAACCCCTAGAGAAATTCCATAAGGGGTGTAGTTTCCAAAATGGGAAAACAAACTTGATTAAAAATTATTTTCTGAAAATGTTTTCAACTTTTAAAATTTCACCTCTACATTGTTAAGACACCTTCTAAAATGCTGTTTCATGTATTTTAAAAAAAAATTTGTGTTAAATAAACGCATGAATGTATCAACCAAATTTACAACTATTAGGTTGAGTTCACACGGGACGAATACGCTGCATAAAAGCACGCAGCATATCCGTACTGTGCGCCGCAGGGATTACGGGTGAAAAACCGCACTAAACTGTGGCGCAGTTTTTCGTCCTGAAAGTCTGTTACGGAAAACTGCAGCACTTAAGACTTTTCATCCCAGGAGACCACTGCACCATCACTACACCTTGTTATTGACTGCAGCGGTCACATGGAATGAAACGTCATCCCAGGAGGCCGCGCTGGAGGGAGGAATACAGACTCTTGGGTAAGTATCAGATTTTCTTTTTTTTTATAGAGTTGCATTTCTTGCGGAGGGATCGCTGCGAACCCGCCGGCAAAAATGCAACAACTGCTATTTGTTGCAGGCTTTAGCTCCCCATTGAATTTTGGGGTTTGGAATTCCCATTCCCACGATCAATGGGGGTTCCAGCAGTGGGACCCCCAGTAATCAGACATTATCATCTAATTGTCGCTTCTGGGAAAACCCCTTTAAAGTTTCTGATTATGATGATGATCTTTATTTTTATAAAATATGATGATAACGATATAGTTGTTGATGGTGATGATCGTCTTCATGATAATATTGATGATTATCTTATTGATGTTTCTGATGATTATGATGTTACAAAATAATGATAGAAATTATGTTATTATCTGGAAAATAATTTCCTTTCTATGATGTGACTGATGTGACCCAGATCTGAAGTTCATTCTCATTAATGCCATTGAAGGGAATCTCTATTGGGAAGCAAGAGAGAAGATGGTATAACTAGTTCAGTGTTTGTACTGGTGCATTTCTTCATGAGATAGGCAAACATAAAAATTGACCTGCCAGGACTTTCTTGCGGCACAGTTTTCGCGGCCATTGAGTGCCGTGGGCAAAAAACGCTCCAAAAAGCGCTTTTTCTGCTTCCCATTGATTTCAGTAGGAGGTCAGCTGTGGAACCGCAGCAAGAAAGGACATACGGCAAAAAGGCTTATATCAATGGGATTCGCTTTCTGACTTTTTTTTGGCAATAATTCAACGCGGATTCCACGTCAAACACAGCTCAAAAAAACTCTGGGTGAACAGGTCCTTAAGTAGCCTGTAATCTGTTGATGGATTATAATTGATAAATAACAAACTGTATCTACTAATGAATTCTTAGTTCCATGGTAATCCATACAGACCTACATGTGTACCATTATGCTCCCTCTGCCCAATTAGTATAATTTAAATGGTATATTAAATCCGTTAGTATTAGAATATCTATCTATTCATATATGTATCCAGCATGTAAGATTGAGTTTACATACCTCTTTCCTCTTTCCCAACATTTCCTTCCCCCTCGCCATGTTTGCTTTCTCTACCAATCATGAGATGTATTTTTTTTTCCACCTTTATGTTATGTAACTCAAGCATAAAAGCATTTGTACATTTTACAAAAGTGATATAGTTAGATATAAGGGAGTTAACTTAACAATTAATTAAAAGAAAATAAATAAAGAGGTCAGTGCCTAGTGAGAATATATCGTGACATATTGAACAGCCTCCCCTTGTAGATAGTGCCGCACACCTCCCCTTGTAGATAGTGCCACACAACCCCCCTGTAGATAGTGCCACACACCACCCCTTGTAGATAGTGCCACACACAACCCCTTGTAGATAGTGCCACACACACACACCCCCTTGTAGATAATGCCACACATGTGCCCTTGGAGGTACTGTCAGCCCCCTGTATGTAGTGCCACAAACATCCCACCTGTAGATAGTGCCACACACCATCCTTTAAAATAGCACTACACCCCCAGCAACACTTTGGCAGGGGATCCCTCCATACCTCCCAACTTTCAAGTATCACAGAGTGGGACAACCGTTGCAGCGCACATAGCAACACAGCCCACTAGCTGCCCCCACACAGTATAATGCCCCCATAGCTGCCACTATACAGTATAATGCACCCATACAGTATAAAGCCCAAACAGATTCTACCATGCAGTATAATGCCCACACCTATGTCCCCCTACAGTATAATGCCCATACAGATGCCCCAATGCAGTATAATGGCCAATCAAATACCCCCAAACAGCATAATTCCCCTATAGCTGCTCCTATACAGCATAATGCCCCTATAGTTGCCCCCATACAGCATAATGCCCCTACAGCTGCATTATACAGTATAATGCCCCTATAGCTGTCCCACACAGTATAATGCCCCATAGAGCTTAATGCCCCCAAAGCTGCCCCCAAACAGCATAATGCCCCCATAGCTGCCCGCATACAGTATAATGCCCTATAGCTACCACCATACAGTAGAATGCCTCCACAGCTGCCACCATACAGTATAATGCCCCCTAGTGCCAGTGCCCACGTTTAAAGTGCCACAGTACCCATGGAGATAGCGCCATTGTCCCCTCTAGATAGTGCCCGTATATAGTGCCACAGTGCCCATGTAGATAGTGCTACACCCCCCTTGAAGATATGGCCATTGGGACTCCCTCTAGGAGCGGAATCCTCAGCCAGAGCATAGGCTGGGGATTCCGCTCCTAGACGCTACTGTTTGTATATGGACAGTGAAGTCAGGGGCTACTCCTGGAGCGGAATTCCCTGCCAGAGCATCGGCAATGGAGATTCCACCTCAGAGGAGCCACTATGGACAGTGAAGTCAAGGGCTTTCCTGTGCACAGCACTTAAACTAGCGCTGTGCCCGGGGAGTCCTCGGTGAGAGGAGGAGCTCCCTCTGCTCCTCCACTCTGAACAAATGCTGAAGCAGGGAGCTGACTGTTCTTTGAATCAGCGTTAGGTTCACCTGTATCTGCGTCCTGATACCCCAGGCCGTCCGGGACGTTTGGGAGGCATGATTCCTCTCCTGGAGGAGGAGCCCCTGTCCGTATATGGATAGTGATTTCAGGGGGGATTCTGCTCGATGAGGAGTATTTAATTGTAACTGCACCCGCCCCATCAAGCTTCTCCCCCAGATGCGCCCGGGGCACATGCCCCGCCTGCCCCCTAGCTACGCCCCTGATCTATCTACCTATCTATCAATCAATCTGTCTGTCTATACTGATTAAAAACAATCCTATTAGAGATGAGATGATCCGTTGATTTTAGTAAGGTGGGACACAGGACAGCTTATTGTATTGCTATTATAAGATATATCCTGTCACAGTCTGACACATCACAATACTAACAATGTAGTACTCAATGCTTCACTTAATAATGTTCTAAAGTTCTTTATTGTAGATGTTACATAAGTGACAGCTGAGTGATTCTAACTTCTGAATGTAGCATAGCCACATGTACATAAGTTCATTTTTGGCAGGCTATTTTAACATAACATTTTTTCCCAATGTTCAGTACCAAGAAAGCTCCTGGCACCAGTGGCGGATCCCCATAGGTCTGTTATGGGTGGCCGCCTGGGGCCCAAGGCTCCCAGGGGGCCTATGGCCACCCAAAGACCACATGGCAGTTTTGTCACGTTTGTGCCGCGAGTCGCGGCAAAAACCGTGACTAAACTGAAGGGCCCTGGAATCAAATGTATCGTGTCCAAAGGACGCGGATACAATTGACATAGTTGGCTGGCAAGGCACGGGAACATTCGGTTTCCTTCCCCGCCATTCTGCCTTTTTTATATATGGATGCGGCGCAATGACGTCATAGCGCCGCTTCTGTCGTTACGCTGGATGCGGCCTGGTCAGAAAAGACCAGGCCTGCATCGTTGGAGAAGGGGACGGTGCTGGAACAGGGACAGGTAAGTGTGGCTACAGGGTGGTGGTGCATCTACAGGGGGGCTGTGTGGCGCTATCTACAGGGGGCTGTGTGGGCGCTATCTAGATGGGAGGCTGCCTGGCGCAATCTACAAGGGTGTGTGTGTGTGTGGCACTATCTACAGCGGGCTGTGTGGCAATATCTACAGGAGGCTGTGTGGCACTATCTATGGGGGGGTGTGGCACTATTTACAGGGGGGGATATATGGCACTCTCCAGGGGGTCTGTGTGTGATGCTATATACAGGAGGTCTGTGTGGCACTGTCTTCAGAAGGTCTGTGTGGCGCTATCTACAGGGGGCTGTGTGTAATGCTATCTACAGGGGTGTGTGTAGCCCTATCTAGGGGTGTGATGCTTTCTGTAGGGTGTGTGTGATGATATCTACAGGGGCTGTTTGGCGCCTTCTACTGTGGCTGTGTGCATCACTATCTATAGGTGGCACCGTGTATGTGGTGCTGAACTTTACAGTGTTTGACACAATTAAATTCAGCGGCACAGTGATTGGTGCTATTTTTTTTACAGTGGTGCAGTGTATGGTGCTATTATATTTAGGGACACAGTCTGTGGCAACATAAGAATTTTATTTTTGTTTATAGGTGTGGAAATGTTGGAAAAGTGAGGAGCCGAAGACATCTGAGTGGCAATTTCTGCTAAAGTGGGTCATGGCCGGGTGAAGTCGTCGTGAGGTCTGGACCGGATAGAGAAGAAAAGAGGAAAAAAACTATTCGAATCTGAGAAGAAGTCACCTGTGTGTCACTGGATTTATAGAGAATCTGTCACCTCTCCTGACATGTTTATTATAGGAAAACCTTGCATTTCACAAAAAGTCTTTGTGCAGTCCAGGACTGATACACAAATGGGTGTTACCATTCCCCTTGTCATGAGGATATGTCCCTGTGTGATGCTGTCAGCGATTTTTTGAAGACTGTCAGTATGTAGGGACACAGCCTTGTGACAAGGGGAATCGTAACACCCATTTGTTAATGCTTGCACAAAAAGGTAGTGTAAATAAAAGTAATAGTGCGGCAGGGCAGCGGTGGGGCAGGGGACCCAAGTTTGGCTAACAGACCAGGGCCTATGGTCTACTTAAACCGGCACTGCCCGGCACATATACCAAACAGATCGATAGGGTCCTTAAAACCTGATAGATGCCAAAAGAGTGACTCTTTGGCAACTGCCGGACAGGTATAAGTCGGTAAACCTATTTTTTTTCCTAACTGTATAGGCATGCATAGCCTGTTGCACTTTCCTATGCAGAGGAATCTCACATAATGGGAGCCTGTGGGTGACATATACAACTGTATGCCTACACGGTAACATACATCGGAGACTTTCATCAGTGGTATACATCGGGTATTTCCTGACATATCTCTAGCAAACTGTGTGAAAAGAGTCTTACCTAGGTTATGCACCAAGATTTCCCGCAGCTCATCTCTATGAGCCTTTATTTTCTACCTAAAAGTATAAAAGAGAAAGCGTCAAAGTGATTATACAGTAATAATGTATCATATTTTATTGAAGTTCTTAAAACTTTGCGCAGCCAGATGTTACATTAAAGTCTATAGTAAAATATAAAAAGCACTGCATACACTGCATCTTCATCTTTGTTGGTGGTGTTTTTGAGGCAATTTTGTGGTGAGTGGAATGACACCACTAAAAATGGCATAAAAAACATTGTGACATTTGACAAAAAACTGGCATTAATGTAGGAAAGCAAAAGGTCACAATCCTGGACACAAATCTAGTATAGTGTTTACTAACTACTGGATATAAAAAAGATAAACCATAAAATGCACTTACATCACTCCTGGACGGTGTTGAGACGTCTCATTGCTTAGCTTACAAACTTGGTATTGATGATCTCGTGGCTACGGTGGCATACAGACAGTAAACATCGGCTGATCTGCTTATTGGTAAAATAGAATTTTTATTATAGTTAAAGGCTATCTATGTACACCTTAGTGAACCTAGCCTAACGGTAGGTTCACAAGGCATATGTGTGTGGCAGAAAAATACCAGGCAGATTTCAAGAGAAAACAGCCTCTAAATCCAATCATTTTTGAAGATGTTGTTGTTTTTTTTAAGTGTTTTTTTTTCCAAAGCGTTTTTAGCATTGTCAAATGGAAATATGAAAAATCTGGTTAAACGCTGCAAGAAATGTTTCCCAATTTATTACTTTCCAGCTAATGTGAAACTCCAACTCCCAACATGCCCTGGCAACCTTTAGCTGTCATAGCATGCTGGGAGTGAGGGTATGTTCACACGTCTTAACAAATTCCGACTGAAATTCAGGAGCTTTTTTCAGGCAAAAACAGCTCCTGAATTTCAGTCGTTTTTGCAAGTACTCGCGTTTTTCGCGGCGTCCATTACGGACGTAATTGGAGCTATTTTTCAATGGAGTCAATGAAAAACGGCTCCAAAAACGGCCAAAGAAGTGACATGCGCTTCATTGAGGCGGGCGTATTTTTACGCGTCGTCTTTTGACAGCGACGCGTAAAATTACACTTCGTCTGAACAGAACATCGTAAAACCCATTGCAAGCAATGGACAGATGTTTCCCTGAATCACGTCTGAAAATAGGCCGTGTGAACATACCCTTAAAGTTTTGCAGCAGATAAAGAGTTAGGGTATGTTCACACGCAGTGTTTTCAGACGTAATTTGGGCATTTTACGCCTCGAATTACGCCTGAAAAAACGCCTCTAATACGCCTACAAACATCTGCCCATTGCTTGCAATGGGTTTTACGGTGTTCAATTCCCATGAGGTGTAATTTTACGCGTAGCTGTCAAAATACGGCGCGTAAAAAGACGCCCGCGAAAAAGAAGTACGTCACTTATTGGGACGTGTTTGCAGCCGTTTTTCATTGACTCCATTGAAAAACAGCTCCAATAACGGCCGTAAAATACGCCGCGAAAAACGCCAGTTGCTACAAAAACGGCTGAAAATGAGGAGCTGTTTTCGCCTGAAAACAGCTCCATATTTTCAGACGTTTTTGGTCACTGCGTGTGAACATACCCTTACAGGTTAGAGATCACTGCCCTAGAGTAAACAGGCCAGGAGAACCCAGCTTTGTGTGTCCTGATGAATGAAGGAGTTAGGCAAAACTTAAAGGGAACCTGTCACCAGCATTTCACCTATTAAAACAGCAATACCTGGTGAAAGTGGGTTAAAAAAATATTTTTATGTAACTTATCTTCTAAGTAGACTCTGTACTTTTAGTATTCCGCTTTTTTTAGTGTTCCCGCGCCGTATGCTAATAAGCATAAAAGTCATATCTTCGGTGGAAAATATGTCATGTAAGAGTGTCGGACCATACATGATGGGCGCATGCGTGTTGTATCAGACGAAATTTCGGCATTCAGGGCGGGCCGGTTTTTGGCGGTGGGCGGTTGTAAGAAGAGGAACGAACGAGACTGTTAGATTATTACCATAAAAGGCGTGAAATGTTAGCAGCGAGGGGTGAATAGAGTTCAATAGGTCAAATGCTGGTGACAGGTACCCTTTAAGCAGATTAGAAGACTTCTTATCTGGTGTTTCATTATTTCAGTTCTAGACAAAGAATTTAACAAGCATATATGGCTTGTATTACATATACAGTATCATAGGCTCAGAATAGTACAAATGTATACACTGGCCTACATAGCAGGAGACCATTCCAATGCTATGGGGCATGCGGTGAGAGGGGGGCACAGGCTCAGAATTTTTTCTGCCTTCCGACATAGAGCCATAGCATTTTCTTGCAGCCACCACTAGGGGGAGCTCAGCGCATACAGATTATTACAGTCTTCATTGAATTCAATAGTAGCTGTATACATTAGTTAGCACTAAGCTCCCCCTAGTGGAGGCGGCAGGCAAACAGTTTTATCATGTACTGAGTGAAGGGAAGCTGGGGATTTAGAGCTGTATGGAGGAGACTTATCAATGTATCTATGACAGCTGTCTGGTGTAAGTACTTCGAAAAATACAGTATTCAGACTGAGCATCATTTATGAAGCACCTAGTCCACTTTTTCCGACATATGAGTTGGTAACGTTGGCAAGGCTTCAAAGTCATGCGAAGTGCAACTTGTTTGTTAATAAATTGCTCCACCTTTTGCTTACAAAAGTGTTGGGAAAGGTCCGACCTTTTGTTTTTAGCCCAAGTCACATTCATCAATAGGGTGTACACCATGTCTTAAATCTGTTACACACTGCACAGGGGAGAGATACTGGAAACCACTCACATGGTGCAATAGTATTAACAGATGTGTTATAAAATTATGTTTAATGTTAAGCTCCCAGTGGCGGGTGGTGCCCACACTACTGTAAGTTTTGCTTCGGGGCTCTCTGATTTCTGTGTACACCCGTCAATGTATACCAACCGACTGCTAATTTGTCACAAACAATGGTGGGACGTTTGGAACAGAAACGCTCATGTTTATTATTTATTTCTGTTGCAATATTTCTTTAAAGTCAGTTTTTTAGCTGTTTTATTGGAAGAGATTGTATGTCCATCCATTACTAGTAAATATTCTCATGAAATGTTATCATTAATCATTTTGTAATGACAATGTCCTAATTTTTGCTTTTCTGCCATGGCAGGCAACCTAGTTTGAAATCTCATATCTGATTTTAACTTGTGGTATCACACCCATGTTCCTATGTGGATGGTGGAAATACAGCCCACAGAGACTCATACATACCAAAATATGACTAATAACAGTCCCAAAGCCAGCAAAGTACAGCTGCAGAATGGGAAGACTAATAACACAGAAATATAGTATGTTGTTTTACATTTCGTATAAAGTCTAATATTTCAATCATGTTTGATATGGGCATTGCTGCATTTATATGTATAATTAGCTCAATATTTACTGGAAATAATATTATGAAGAATTTACAATTTACAGGTTCTATTTGTGGAGCTTATAGGCATCTTGTTACCTGCAGTATGGCGGCTCTTTGAGACTTTATTACCCCTTCCCACCGCAACAATTTTTCTGATTTTCACTTTCTTTTTTTTAAATAAAAAAAGCCGTAACTTTTTAATTTTTCTGTCGATATAGCTTGTTTTTTGCAGGGCGAGTTGCAGATTTGCATAACACCATTTATTGTACTAGCATAATGAGAAAGGGTGGACTGGGGAAAAAACATAAATTCCTAAAAAAAATTTTTTTGGGGGGGGGGTGTTTTTACGGCATTCACAGTTGCAGTACAAACGACATGTTAACTTTATTCTACGATACGATTACGGCTAAACCAAATTTATATATATTTTTGAATACGTTACTACTTTTAACTGATTGTTAAAAATAAAATTAGTTTTGTGTCACCAAATTCTCAAAGCCATAACTTTTTATTTTTCCGTAGATTGAGCGATATGAGGGCTTATTTTTTGCAGGACGGGCTGTAGTTTCTATTGGTAACCATTTTGTGGTACATTTTTATCACTTTTATTCCATTTTTTGCAGGAGATTTTTTTTTTTTCGATTGCTTTTGCGGAAAAATGGGAAAGGGTTTTTTTTTTTACTTTTAATATTTTTATTATTTTTGGATTTTGAAAAAAACTTTAACTTTATTTCATTTTTCTACTAGTCTACCAAGGGGACTTTACCAGCCATAGTTAGATTGCTTGCATGGTATACGGCAATACTAATGTATTACCGTATATCGTTATACTGACAGTCTCCTTTGAAGCGCAGCGAGTCCAAAGATGGCATTAGACCCACAGGCTGCCATGCCAGCCATCGGCACCCCGCAATCACGTCACAGGAGGCTGATGCAACGCCGCATTTGTATATGCACGCGGGGGGTGTGAAGCCAGGTCACAAGTTGCTGATGGCTTAGATGCCGAAGTCGCTTCTGACCACGACAACTAAGGGAAATTTAAGCGGAATCCCGATCGTTACACTGAAGTGTCGGCTGTTGCATACAGCCAACACTCTTTTTCTATGGAGCGAGCTCAGCCCGTGAGCCCGCTACATACTTGCCCACCCGACCTCTGCCGTATATATATGACAGATTTCGGGAAGGGGTTAAAGTTGTCGGTCTCTGTGTGCAAGGTCTTCATAATGTTAAGCTACTTAGAGTGTATTTTTATCGATCCCTTGAAATAGGTTAAATATTCTGCGCTGATTAATTTCAGAATATATCTTCATAGTGGTCAGAGATCCAATTTTCTGTTTTAGAACTCCAAATCCCATAACTGCTTTCACAATGATAAAATCCTGTCTACATGGAGATGCCACTAGGGGAAGCTTACTGAAGACAAGTATATCATTGGGTTCAATGAAACTGTATAAATCCATCTGTAGTAAGCTCTACATATTTAAATTACATTTTATTTGCATCTGTCATTAAAAAATTTTCTTTTTTTTAGGTCTGTATCAGTATACCTGTAAAGGTTCAAGATGCATTACGAAGTTTTTTTATTTCTGTGTTGCTTCTTTTATTTTCAAGATCTGCTTTATTTGACAAGCCTAACATTGGAGCTGCATGTTCAGAGTTTAGTGGACATTAGAAAAAACCAGAGAGGATCCAGCGATAGTGATGTCAAAAATAGGAAAAACTGAGTTTCCACTTTATTGAATACAAGCTGTCAGAGCTTGAAATAGAACACCAGGAGGAAAAAACAAGGTGGTAATGCGGCAATAGAATAGCCTACGCGTTTCAAGCACTAGGCTGTGCTCTTAGTCATGGCTGTGCCGCATCACCACCTTGTTTTTTCCTCCTGGTGTTCTATTTCAAGCTCTGACAGCTTGTATTCAATAAAGTGGAAACTCAGTTTTTCCTATTTTTGACATCACTATCGCTGGATCCTCTCTGGTTTTTTCTACTATTGCTGCCGTGTGCTGTCACGGCTGACCCGGGCGATTACCAACACAGGAGTCTCAGATCGGTGAGCTGGAGGTTTCCTCCCATTTCCCTCTTCCTTCTACACTATTACTTTAGTGGACATTCCCTGTAAAGCATGCTCTCTCCATCCTTCTCTAATGCAAAATCTGTAACTATGTCCCACATTCAGCATGCTCCGTTGATAGTACTAGTGTCTTAAACAGGTTTTCTGAGATAAAACATTCATAATGTATCCTAGGATATGTCACTAATGTGCGATCAATGGGGCTCTGACCGTTATGACCCCCCCCCCATCATGAGAACAAAGTGTCACGGTCCTTTGCATTTTGTACCGCACACAGCACCGCTCTGGTCCATGGGCTGTTTGCATTTTTTACTTACATAGCATCTTGCTTGTCTAGGCAATACTACAGAGGGCCTGGATGGCTGAAACAATAAGTTGTTTGAATAGGTCATAAGACGGACAACTACAAACAACACCAGTTACAAAGACAAATAATTGAATCAATTTGCGGACATTTTCTTTGGTGAATGTACGTACCTGCACTCAGTTTGGTATTCCATTGTTGTAGCTGTAATTCCTGTGATAAATATATTTAAATACATTTACAGAGAAATAAACATATGTTAACATTTAGTTTACAGAAATCCCTAACAAAGACTCAATTCAAACATTTTTCATTAAACTGCTTTGATCTTGAAATGTCTTTTCACACATGAAATTAGAAACTGTTGAATATGACACAAGGAACGCATTTCACATCAAAAGAAATAAAAGTGATGTACAATTTCTCAAAAATGTTTACTGGGAAAGTTAGAAATATTCTCATATATTGTGTGAGAATTAACATACTGAAGCCGATATTACCTGAAGTTTATCAAAGCCTGACCTCTAGTGGTAATAACTGAACAGTACAATGACCCACCTTTCCATGTTAAAGTGGTTTTGTAGGTTTACATGTTGTGCTCATGTGAATGAGCACATTGAGGGAGACTTATGAAAAATGGTGCAAAGGTACAGATCAGGTATTTCAGTGTGAATTCACGGTAAAATTGGAAAATCAAGTAATCTGAGCGAATTATTGTATGAAAAAAAGTCAAAAAATTACCTTTATCTAGCGTAAATATTTTTTTTTATCAAGTAACCCTCTTCTCAAAAATAGATATTATATATTTTTTCTGCAATAGTCCGATGGTTACATTGGTATAACATGCCTTCAGTTAGGGTCACTGCTGTAGAGAGAATGCCATCACACATATTAGTCCCTGTACCCAATGAGCTCACAATCTAATTTCCCGATCTTAAACACAGACAAAAGCTAATTTTAAAAGATGTCAATTTACCTACTGGTATGTTTATTGGAGTATGGAAGGAAACACATCCAGACAAGAAGAGAGCATACAATTACCATGCAAATGTTTTTCTTGGTCAGATTCTAATCCAGGACTCCAGTCCTGCAAGTCAACGCTGCTAACCACTGAGCTGCCATGCTGCCCATTTTTATATATGTTTTATTATTTATTATGATTTTGTTCAATTTTACTTTTTTATTATGTGTTCTTTAGGGGACTTGATATTGGCAAATTCGCACGGAATATCCGCAGCATTGCGGCTAAGTGTGAATTCCCCTATGTCTGTAATAACAGTGTGCAGCGTCGGACTGGGGTCCCTTGGACCCACCAGTGGGAATGATTCACCATGAGGGCCCATCCACCATCTCTACAGAATGCGTGAACATCTACTCATTGTACACATAGGACATAGCGTCAATAAGGTCTCATAGGTCATAAGAAATAGACCATAGTGGCAAGTGCTTGGCTCCCAGATTAGCCCCAAATGGAGTTGTCTTCTGCTAGACCTTTTGGGACCCATAATTGATGTCAGAGCCTGGGCCCACTGGCGGATCCTCTGGTACTCTGGTGGGCCAGTCCGACTCTGACGGTGTGCCAATGGTTCTGCATTACTGCTGACATAGTGTAAAGGATCTGCCAGGCACAACTTCTGTGTATACGCCCATGGGTAATCAGTCTGCACCTGGTTCTATGTCTCTGATACTGACTCCATCTTCCACCACTCAGGATGGCAGGCTTAGGAGTGGGAGAGCCTATCGCAGCCTCGCCAGACGGAGCTAGCTCCCGCCCTCTGTCTATTTATACCTGCCTTTCCTGTTCCTCCTTTGCTTGTGAGTCTTCTCGTGTGGTTTCCTGGCCTTGCTGCAGCTCCTAGCTATTTGACCTTTCTTCATACTGACCCCGGCTTACTGACTACTCTCCTGCTCTGCGTTTGGTACCTCGTACATTCCTGGTTTGACTCGGCTCGTTCACCACTCTTGTTGCTCATGGTGTTGCCGTGGGAAACTGCCCCATTTCCCTTTGCTTGTGTCCCCTTGTCTGTTTGTCTGTCGTGCACCTACTGAGCGTAGGGACCGTCGCCCAGTTGTACCCCGTCGCCTAGGGCGGGTCGTTGCAAGTAGGCAGGGACTGAGTGGTGGGTAGATTAGGGCTCACTGTCTGTTTCCCTACCCCCCTGTCATTAGACATAGATGATAATCTAATAAAAGATAACATCCCACTTCATATCTTCCAACATTTCAATCCTCCCCCCGCCTTAATCCACCCAGTAACGCCCACAAAGCTTCCCAGAAATGTCCACTTTAAGGTTATGTTCACACAGAGGAAATTTGCGGTGGATTCCGCTGCAAAAATCTGCTTCTCATTAATTTCAATAGGAGTCGGACGCTTCTTTTTCCCTCTGACTGTTTTCGTCATCTAGCGGGAACAGGGTTGCCAACATCCACCTCAGAAATTTCTGGACAACTGAGCTAAAATTCACAGACAGACCAAAAATGTTTACGGACACATTACAAAATCATTGCCTGTGCACTGTGCAGTGTGCTAGGAGTGACTTACCAATCACAGCTCCGCTTGTAGCTTTCCCCCGCTAACTTAGGTAATGCTTTCTCTGATTAGAGTCGTTCACTTTCTCTTTTTTTCCTAAATCCGACCCAGGCCACTGTGACTACTTATTTCAGCCACTACTCGTCTCTGCAGAATTTGACACACAGACATGTTGGTTTCTCACTTTTCCAGCACACCTATACCCCATCCTCTAAACAAACTCACAATCCAGTGATCCAGATCGTAATAATGATCCCTTAGTGCTCAACACAGTAAAAGTGCCCCATCAGTAACCGAGCCCCCTGCAGATAACAGGACACACAGCCCCCCTTGTAGATAGCCGCACAGCTCCCCGTTGTAGATAGCCACACAGCCCCCCTTGTAGATAGACATACAGCTCCCCCTTGTAGATAGCCACACAGCCCATCCTTGTAGACAGCCACACAGCCCATCCTTGTAGATAGCCACACAGCCCCCTTGTAGATAGCCACACAGCCCCCTTGTAGATAGCCACACAGCCCCACTTGTAGATAGCCACACAGCCCCACTTGTAGATAGCCACACAGCTCCCCCTTGTAGATAGCCACACAGCTTCGCCTTGTAGAAAGCCACACAGCCCACCCTTGTAGATAGCCACACAGCCCATCCTTGTAGATAGCCACACAGCCCATCCTTGTAGATAGCCACACAGCCCATCCTTGTAGATAGCCACACAGCTCCCCCTTGTAAATAGCCACACAGCTCCCCCTTGTAGATAGCCACACAGCCCATCCTTGTAGATAGCCACACAGCCCCCCCCCTTGTAGATAGCGCCACACAGCCCCCCCTTGTAGATAGTGCCACACAGCCCCCCTTGTGGATAGCGCCACACACAGCCCCTCTTGTAGATAGCACCACACACAACCCCCCCTTGTAGATAGAACCACACACAGCCCCCCTTGTAGATAGCACCACACACAGCTCCCCCTTGTAGATAGTGCCACGCACCGCTCCCCCTTGTAGATAGTGCCACGCACCGCTCCCACGTGTATATAGTGCCACGCACCGCTCCCCCTTGTAGATAGCACCACACACGGCCCCCCCTTGCAGATAGCGCCACACAGCCCCCCCTTGCAGATAGCCACACACAGCCCCCCTTGTAGATAGCTGGGGGTGCTGTGACTCACCATCAGGAGGAGGTGGTCATAAAGTGAAGCGGCGCAGCGGAGGATCACTTTTGACTGGGGTCGGTGAGGGCACAGGACTGGACCAGTCCAGTTACCTGACCTTATGTCAGACCTTGGTCCACTCCCGGCATCGACCTCACTTGGCAGCGGCCGGCCTGCATATTTTTTTTTAGATTCCGCAGAATCTGAAAATATGCCTGGCCGCAGCCTACTATTCCTCTGCACTGCCCAAGTAGATTTTGGCGCATGCGCAGTGCAAAGTTCTGGGGGACTGCAGAAAAATCCTGGACGTTGTTTTTTTCTGCCGGACGCTACGGAGGGCAGAAAAAAACACCCATTTTTGCGGACTGTCCGTAAATTTACGGACGGCTGGCAACTCTGAGCAGGAAAAAAGAGTACTGCTCGATCTTTTTTTTCTCGGATTCCAGCCGAACCCCCTATTGAAGTCAATGGAAGGAGGAATCTTCCTGCCAACGGCAGGACTTATTCTGCTGTGGGTTTTGCAACGGGACCCGCCGCGCAAAATCCGCCGCGTGAACAGGGCCTCAATCACATTTTTTTAATTCTTTTTGCGGGACTATCCCACAAAAAACAGGATGGTTGGGAGGTATGCACATATTTCCCAGTTTAAGTCAAAGAGAAGGTAGTTGATGGCAAATTTTTAAAACCATAGACACTGAATAACTTGTATGGATATGTTTTTTTTTTGTTTTTTTTTACTATTATAGTTTGTGTGTATGCAAATCTAGGACTAACACTTACAGACTTGAATGAAGGGAGCCCCCCCTCATTCAGCTTTCAACTGGAAGAACCCACTGCCAGCAGAGAAAAGGGACCCCCACCTATCAGGCACCTAACAGACATTTATCGCATATTCTATGGATCTACGCTGGATCTACGAGCTACACTGCTTCTGTAACTGCCATTCACTTCTATGGGAGTTACGGGAACAGCGTAACTCAGCGAGCTATGCTGTTTTCTATTTACATAGTCGGAAATTACAAAAGGCAGCGGGAAAACAGAAAGTTAGAACGGGTT
This sequence comes from Rhinoderma darwinii, assembly GCF_050947455.1. Lineage (NCBI taxonomy): Eukaryota > Metazoa > Chordata > Amphibia > Anura > Rhinodermatidae > Rhinoderma > Rhinoderma darwinii. The sequence goes on from NC_134687.1 coordinate 79,397,110, forward strand.
TTAGAGGGCCCCGTTCTACTGATAGGTGTGGGTCCCAGAGGTGGAACCCGCGTCTATCCGGCATCTATGTGACATTTATGGCATATCCTGTGTGGCACTGCTACTTAGACACTGTGCAGAATATAATTTTTTCAGTGTATGGTGGTGTTGACACTATATACAGATGTGAATTACCTTACCTCATATCTCAACATATCCTGAAATGTATGGCGTGAGATGAACGGCTTTAAAAAAATTATCTTGTGATGCTCTGTCACGAGATGTCTATGCTATATGTGTGGGTACCCAGTGGTTGTGATATGAATTGCAGACTTTGAATTGTTTTGCTAGCATGTCGCAATATTGTATTGAAATAGTTTAATGAGAAATTATAGCTCCTTAGTAAATTCAAGCAAGGGTAAGTGTGGACACATCTGTGGAATTGTTATTTAGTCAGCTGTATAGAAGTGTTGTGTGGATAACATACTGTACGGTGTTTATAATTATGCTAGGTTAATAACAAAAGCCATGATGATAGTATAAACAGAGCCTAAGATGTATATTAAAGGTTAATGTGTTATGACCAGCGGGTTGCGGACCCACTGTGCTACTCCACCATTTGACTTAGGGCCACCTCCAAGGGTGTTATCTAAGTAGCCTCCCCTGAATTCACTCTTTAAGGCCCCATGCACACGACCGTAGAATTCACCTGTAATTACTGTCTGTAAATACGGACCGTAATTACAGACCCATTCACTTTTATTGCCCACGGCCACCTTCCCGTATATTTACGGGAAGGTGTCCGTACTGTAGAAAGCCTCCGCAAAAGATAGGATATGTTCTATTTTATTATTTTTACGGACTGTGCTCCCATATAAATTTATATGTGAGCATGGCCAGCAAATGTGATTACAGGCACAGTCGTGTGCATGGGACATAACCCCCATTTGGGGATCTGGACTTCGCTGTGGGGAGACTACCAGGTCGCTACCTCTTGAGGTGGTCTCGGTGTGAAAAGCGACTGGCCCAGCAGACCAAGATACAGCAGTGTATTACACAGAGGGTACAGGCACTGGCAGATGACACCTTGGGCAGACGAGTGTGCATCAAAAGACACAGTTCGCAACAGGTAGTATGCCTCAGACGCTTCTCAGGTATTTGGATACAGACAAGCAGTAGATAGCAGAATGAAGACTGATGGCGGGTAACAGTATACGGACCGGCAGCAGGTAGCTGGATATAGTCTGGTAGCAGATAGCTAGATACAGGCTGATAACAGATAGCTGGATAGAGGCAGGTAGCGGATAGCTGGATAAAGCTGATAACCAGAGCCGGCCTTAGGATAGATGGCGCCCTGTGCGAATATATTCTTTCAGCGCCCCAACCTATCATAAAAAAAATGCCCAATTTAAGAGTATAATGCTCCCATGCAGTATATTGCCTACACACCATATAATGCCACTTTAATGCCCCTAACATAGTATAATGTCCCCTTCTCTGCTTCAGCCCCGGCGCTGCACTGAGTCTGACATACATTGCATTGTAATGTCACATGACACGTTACATTTCAGTGCAGCGCCAGCACCGGAGCAGAGAAGAATGGTGCGGGCCGGAAGGCAGCTGACTAGTCGCCGGGCCCAGGAGCCAGGGCCGGTTTTAGACAAAGTGTGGCCCTGGGCAAAATTAAAAGTGGGGCCCCAAATGCTGAATTATTGTATCAATAATGCAGTCAATTCAGAAGGCAAGCCCCAAAGCACACAAAACAAATAAAAAATAAATAAATAAAATAAAATAAAATACAAATATATATATATATATATATATATATATATATATATATATGTATATATATATATATACTGTTACTGAATAATACCACCACATCACATAACCACATAGTGATGGAATAATAGCCCCATACTGTTACTAAATAATACCACCACACCATAATCCCATAGTGACTAAATAATCCCCCACAATGTTAATAAATAATATTGCCACACCATAACCACATAGTAACTGATTAATACCCCCATACTGTTAATGAATATTACACCCATATTGTTACTGAATAATGCCTCCACACAATATCCACATAGTGACTGAATAACACCCCCATGCTGTTACTGAATAATACTGCCACATTATAACCACAGTGACTGAATAATACCCCCATACTGTTAATGACTAATACCTCCACATCATAACCACATAGTGACTGAATAATACCCCCATACTGTTACTGAATAATACCGCCACACCATAACCACATAGTGACTAAATAATACCACCATACTGTTACTGAATAATACCGCCAAACCCTGACCACATAGTGACTGAATAATACCCCCATACTGTTACTGAATAATACCGCCACACCATAACCACATAGTGACTAAATAATACCACCATACTGTTACTGAATAATACCGCCAAACCCTGACCACATAGTGACTGAATAATACCCCCATACTGTTACTGAATAATACCTCCACACCATAACCACATAGTGACTGAATAATACCCCCATACTGTTACTGAATAATACTGTCACACCATAACCACAGTGACTGAATAATACCACCCATACTGTTACTGATTAATACCACCACACCACAACCACATAGTGACTGAATAATACCACCATACTGTTACAGAATAATACCGCCACACTTTAACCACATAGTGACTGAATAATACCACCATACAGTTACTGGAACAAAAACACTAAACAAAGACCAATGTTACCACCATATAGTGATAATATAACAGTAGATGTCAGTTATACACATGAGCTCTGCAGACTATATAATGTTAATACCATATAGTGGTAGATGGAAGTTCTACACAGGATAAAAGGGAAGTAAGCAGCACTACCAGACAATTATCATGGGGAAAAAGGCAAAGTATCCCAGCGAGGGATACTGCACGCAGCACAAATATCCCAGGTCCAGAGGGACAACTTGCACAGAATAAAAGAAAGAAAGACTGCAGCACTCAAGTATCCAAAGGTATTGGTCTTTATTCACCAAGCAATAAAAAACTGCAATGTTTCAAACCCTGTTGGGTCTTTGTCAAGCATTGCTTGACAAAGACCCAACAGGGGTTAAAACGTTGCAGTTTTTTATTGCTTGGTGAATAAAGACCAATACCTTTGGATACTTGAGTGCTGTGGTCTTTCTTTCTTTTATTCAGTTCTACACAGGAGCGCTGCAGATGACATAAGTGATTACAGCACATTTATATCTAGTGACTCACAGGTGACTTTTTCTCTGATTAGAGTTGTGCACTTTCCCTTTTTTTTCCTCCATCCGGCCCAGACCCCTCTGATGACTTATTCTAGCCACGACTCGTCTCTGCAGAATTTGACACCTAGACATGTTGGTTTCTTGCTTTTCCAGCATTCTCCACACCTATGCCCCATCCTCTAAACAAACTCATAATCCACAGTGCCCCAAACAGTAATAATGATCCCTCAGTGCTTAACACAATAAAAGAGCCTCCTCAGTAACCGTGCTCCTTTTGTGCCCCCACACAGTAATAATGCCCCCTTTGTGCCCCGTCGATAGTACCACTGCGTCCCCAATAGATAGCTACACACACACACACACACACACACACACACACACACGCACAGCCCCTGTAGGTAGCGACACACACACAGCCCCCCACTTGTGGATCGTGCCACAAATCCCCCCTTTGTAAATAGTGCCACACAGCCCCCTTGTAGATAGTGCCACATCCCACTTGTAGATAGAGCCATACCCTCTTGTAGATAGTGCAAAACAGCCCTTCCCCTGTGGTGCCAAACAGCCCTCCCCTGTACATTGCCACACAGCCCTCTTGTAGATAGTGCCAGGCAGCCCTCCTCCCTGTAGACAGTGCCACCCAGCAATTCCCCCCACCCTCGTTTTAGATACACTGCCACCCCCCCAAAAAAAAATCTATCACTTACCCAGCCCTATTCCCACGACGTTCCACGGCCTCCAGACAGGACACATGCGCAGACCAGCGTGATGCAGTGACATCATCACGCCGGCCTGTGCAGGGACTCTCTCCTAGTGTCTTATAGGCTGCAGGCCTAACACAGCTAGCAGCCTATATTGAGGACGCAGATACAAGTGAATGTGGAAGTCGCAACATCGGGCCCCCCCTGATGCTATAAATGTTATGTGCCGGGCTAGGGGGCACCCTCATGCTGTGGGCCCCTTACCAACCCCTACGGGGCCTGCGGCAATGCCGCGCACTTCAGAAACACAAAGGGAGAGGAGCCAGAACAGTGCCCCATTCCCCTTGCTGGGTGATGCGCCCTGTCCGATTGCACAGGTCGCACACCCCAAAGGCCTGCCCTGCTAATAACAGGTATCTGGATACAGGCTGGTAGCGGAAAGTAGGATACAGACTAATAACAGATAGCTGGATATAGGCTGATAACAGATAGCGATGTGGGGAGTGGAATCAGGATACAAACAGGAAGCTTAACACACAACTAGGTTGCACCAAATTTGCTCAGGCACACAGGTAATATGCCTCAGAAATGTCTCAGGTAGTTAAAGAGGCTCTGTCACCAGATTTTGCAACCCCTATCTCCTATTGCAGCAGATCGGCGCTGCAATGGAGATAAGAGTAACGTTTTTTTTTTAAAAAAACGAGCATTTTTGGCCAAGTTATGACCATTTTTATATTTATGTAAATGAGGCTTTCTAAAGTACAACTGGGCGTGTATTCTGTTCGTTACATCGGGGCGTTTTTACTTCTTTTACTAGCTGGGCGTTGTGTATAGAAGAATCATCCACTTCTCTTCACAACGCCCAGCTTCTGGCAGTGCACAGACACAGCGTGTTCTCGAGAGATCACGCTGTGACGTCACTCACTTCCTGCCCCAGGTCCGGCATCGTGTAGGACCAGCGAGGACACATCGGCACCAGAGGCTACATTTGATTCTGCAGCAGCATCAGCGTTTGCAGGTAAGTAGCTACATCGACTTACCTGCAAACGCTGATGCTGCTGCAGAATCAACTGTAGCCTCTGGTGCCGATGTGTCCTCGCTCGTCCGACACGATGCAGGACCTGGGGCAGGAAGTGAGTGACGTCACAGCGTGATCTCTCGAGAACACGCTGTGTCTGCACTGCCAGAAGCTGGGCGTTGTTTAGAGAAGTGGATGATACTTCTATACACAACGCCCAGCTAGTAAAAGAAGTAAAAACGCCCCGATGTAACGAACACAATACACGCCCAGTTGTACTTTTACTGTAAACACGCCCAGTTGTACTTTAGAAAGCCTAATTTACATAAATATAAAAATGGTCATAACTTGGCCAAAAATGCTCGTTTTTTAAAAAAAAAAACGTTACTCTTAACTCCATTGCAGCGCCGATCTGCTGCAATAGGAGATAGGGGTTGCAAAATCTGGTGACAGAGCCTCTTTAAATACAGACAAGCAGTAGATAACCGAACCCAGACTGATGGCGGATAACAGTATATGGACATGAAGCAGGACGCAGACTGCTAGTGATAGCTGGATACAGGCAGCTAGTAGACAGCTGGTTACAGGCTGATAATGGATTGCTGGATACAGGCTGATAATGGATAGCTGGATACAGGCTGATAATGGATAGCTGATAACATATAATGGAATGGTGGGGACTGGAATCAGGATTGCACCTTAAATAGTCCTGGAGCAACAGAGATTGAATTGGGGGTTTTGGAATTGCACGCGCATCCTAAGGAATCTGATGGCCAAGAGCAGGAGAGGAGGCCTGGCCACAGTGGGGCAGGTAGGTGACCCGGCAGAGGGGACCGACGGCAGGATCAGCACCCGCCACCTGCGTTGCAAAATGATACACTGTAAGGGAAATTAAAGACATTATACAATAATTTAATGTCATACAATGCTACAGAATAGAATGGAGCGTTTAATCTGGGGGAAAAATGTTAAGCTATGTCAACACTGGCGTAGCTATAGGGGTCGCAGCGGTCGCAATTGCGACCGGGCCCCGAAGCCAGGGGGGCCCACGGCCCCCCGCACCACATCAATAAAAAGTTACTATAGTAACTCGGGCCGCGGGCCCCTGTTACTATAGTAACATACTTTACTTACCTTCCTGGTTCCGGATCGCAGCGAAGGTCCTGACGTCAAGCGCTGTGCGCAGCGCATGACGTCACAGCGCTATGCCGCCGCGCACAGCATCGAGACTACAGAACTCCCGCCGCGGCCGAAGAGGAAGGTAAGGTTAGCCCTGACTGGCGGGGTCTGACTCCCGGGACCCGCCAATCAGCTGTTTTGAAGGGGCCGCAGCACTCGTACGAGAGCTGCTCCCCTTCATTCCTGTCACTTCATTCCGGTCACACTGTGAATCGGTGTCGGCGATTCACAGTGTGAGCGAGTAGTGAAATGAAGGGGAAGCAGCTCTCGTACGAGTGCTGCGGCCCCTTCAAAACAGCTGATTTGCGGGTCCCGGGCGACACATCAGCTATTGATGGCCTATCCTGTGGATAGGCCATCAATGTTTAGGGACTGCACAACCCCTAAGCCTACGATGTATCAGGCTTAGGGGGCCCATGAGACAGGATCACAGATTGTGTGATCCTGTCTGCTGGGCCCTGTATCTAAGCCAATCACATGGTAGGCTTAGATACATGGCCCATGCGTGATCCTGTCTGCTGGGCCCTGTATCTAAGCCTACCACACTGTAGGTTTAGATACAGGGCCCCAGCACACACTAATCTTATACTGTATAAGATTACTGTCTGCTGGACCCTGTATCTAAGCCTACCTTGTGGTAGGCTTAGATATAGGGTCCCACAGACAGTATCACACATGGGCCCTGTATCTAAGCCTTAGGGTATGTGCACAGACACTAATTACGTCCGTAATTGACGGACGTATTTCGGCCGCAAGTACCAGACCGAACACAGTGCAGGGAGCCGGGCTCCTAGCATTATAGTTATGTACGATGCTAGGAGTCCCTGGCTCGCTGCAGGACAACTGTCCCATACTGTAAACATGTTTTCAGTACAGGACAGTAGTTCCACGGAGAGGCAGGGACTCCTAGCGTCGTACATAAGTATGATGCTAGGAGCCCGGCTCCCTGCACTGTGTTTGGTCCAGTACTTGCGGCCGAAATACGTCCGTCAATTACGGACGTAATTAGTGTGTGTGCACATACCCTAACACATGTGTTACTAATCATTTTTTGTGTGTTTTCTTACAGGTTCGGTCGTTGGACTACGGCGGATTCCAGGACTACTTCGATGACAGCTTTTTTTTTTTATTAATAAAATGGTTAATGAGGGCTGTGTGGGTTTTTTTTTTTATTTCAATAAAATATTTTTTCTATGTCTTTGTGTTTTTTTTTTAAACTATATTACTACCGCCTTAGTAATGGTCGCCGGCTGATTGACAGCATCCATTACTAAGGCGGGGCTTAGTGTTAGCAGGTACAGAGGCTAACACTAACCCCCATTATTACCCCGTTACCCACCACCACCAGGGGTGCTGGGAAGAGCCGGGTACCATCCAGTACTTGACCATCTGTAGTGATGGTTGGCCACTGGGGTGGCCGCAGGCTGGTATTATAAGGAGGGGAAAGGTCAAAAACAGTGGCCCTTCCCATCCTGGTAATGCTGCCTGCTGCTGCTTTATTGTATCTGGCTGGTTATAAAAATGGGGGGGACCCCACGTCATTTAAAAAAAAAAAAAAAATAATTGGAAAGAACGATGTCGGGTCCCCCCCAATTTTCATAACCAGCCAGATACAACACAGCAGCAGCAGGCAGCATTACCAGGGTGGGAAGGGCCACTGTTTTTGGCCTTCCCCAGCCTAATACTACCAGCCTGCGGCCACCCCGGTGCCTGCCCGTCACTACAGATGGTCGGGTACTGGTTTGTACCCGGCTCTTCCCAGTACTCCTGGTGGCGGTGGGTACCGGGGTAATAATGGGGGTTAGTGTAGCCTCTGCACAGGCTAACATTAAGCCCCGCCTTAGTAATGGAGGTTGTCAATCAGCCGGCGGCCATTACTAAGGCGGTAGTAATAAAGTTTAAAAAGATACAAGCACATAGAAAAAATATTTTATTGAAATAAAAAAACACAACCCTCATTAACCATTTTATTGAGAATAAAAAAAACGCCGTCATTGAAGTCCTCAAATCCGAAGTCCAACAACCGAACCTGTAAAAAAAACACAAACACAAAAATAATCAGTAACACATAAAGAAGCAAAATTATTATTCTTACCTATCCTGGGTCCAGCGCTGGAGACGCAATGTCAGCGAGCTGGGCCCTGTATCTAATCCTATCATGTGTGATACAGTCTGCTGAGCTGTGTATCTAATCCAATCATGTATGATACTGTCTGCTGGGCCCTATATCTAATCCGATCATGTGTGATACTGTCTGCTGAGCCACTGTATCTAATCCTATCATGTGTGATACTGTCTGCTGAGCCACTGTATCTAATCCTATCATGTGTGGTACTGTCTGCTGAGCCACTGTATCTAATCCTATCATGTGTGATACTGTCTGCTGAGCCACTGTATCTAATCCTATCATGTGTGGTACTGTCTGCTGAGCCACTGTATCTAATCCTATCATGTGTGGTACTGTCTGCTGAGCCACTGTATCTAATCCTATCATGTGTGATACTGTCTGCTGAGCTGTGTATCTAATCCTATCATGTGTGATACTGCCTTCTGAGCCACTGTATCTAATCCTATCATGTGTGATACTGTCTGCTGAGCCACTGTATCTAATCCTATCCATAGTTTATAGGGTCGTAGTGCTATAGATATGCTATGCTGTCTCATATACACACTTTTTTTTGGGGCGGACACATATGTATTGGGGCTATTTCCCGGACATTTTAAGCCCTGAGGGTATGTTCACACGGCAGCGTCCGTTACGGCTGAAATTACTGTGCTGTTTTCAGGAGAAAACAGCACCGTAATTTTTGGCATGTGGAGGCGTCTTTTGCTGCGTCCATTACGGAAGTAACTGAAGCTGGTTTTCCATGGAGTCCATGGAAAACGGCTCCATTTACGTCTGAAGAAGTGACAGGCACTTTTTTACGCGCCGCCTTTTGACAGCGATGCGTAAAAAAAAATGACCGTCGGCACAGAACATCGTGAGGGTATGTGCACACACACTAATTACGTCCGTAATTGACGGACGTATTTCGGCCGCAAGTTCCGGACCGAACTCAGTGCAGGGAGCCGGGCTCCTAGCATCATAGTTATGTACGATGCTAGGAGTCCCTGCCTCGCTGCAGGACAACTGTCACGTACTGTAATCATGTTTTCAGTACGTGACAGTTGTCCTGCAGCGAGGCAGGGACTCCTAGCATCGTACATAAGTATGATGGTAGGAGCCCGGCTCCCTGCACTGTGTTCGGTCCGGGACTTGCGGCCGAAATACGTCCGTCAATTACGGACGTAAATAGTGTGTGTGTGCACATACCCTAAGACCCATTCAAATGAATGGGCAGATGTTTGCCGACGCTTTTGAGCCGCATTTTCGGACGTAATTCAATGCTAAAACGCCCTAATTACGTCCGTAAATAGTGTGTGTGAACCCAGCCTTAGTGACGCCCCCGGCTGCTAGTGCTGCATTGTTGGGTCACTTAGGAGACCCAGCGATGCAGCTGAAAGTGGACCGTCGGCCATGAGAAGTTTGCGGGGGGGGGGGGCCCAGTAAGAATTCTTGCATCGGGGCCCATGAGCCTCTAGCTACGCCCCTGTATGTCAATGTTATTAGTCATTATAAGATGTGCTAAAAGCTAACAAAAATCTTTAGTCCTTTTTAGCGGTATACGTAGTAAGTAGCAATGTATCAAATCTGTTTAATTCTCCTGTTAGAGCTGGCATTAAATACAGTCTGCTATTTTCATCTGAGGTTGATCTATTGTTCAGATTACCATTTCTATGCTTGGAATGTAACTGTGATTTGTTACTTCTTACATACAATAAGCAATGGCATTATCAATCAATAGTAATGAAATTTCTCGCTTTGGTTCTTAGAGCTTTACAATAGAACTGCTGTCAAGTTGGGTGTATGTTCAATTTAGTGTTCTTGACTTGTATATGGATGATGTAAGAGCCAGTAGTTTCAATGGAGGACACTTCCTAAACTAATCATGAGGGCACTGAATGATTTTCAAAGCAACTTCTTACCTGAGGTTCAGGCCATTTTCTTAGCGGTGACATGTCAGACTGACTCAGTAGAGAATACTTATATCTCTTAAGTCAGCATTTTGCCCTATTCGCTTTAATTAGATCCTGCGTGTTGAAATAGAACATTAAACCCCTGCTGATTAACCCCTTCGGGACTAAGCCATTTTTTTATTTTTCATTTTCGTTTTCTACTACCCGCATTCCAGGAGCCGTAACTTTTTTATTTTTCCGTCAATAGAGTGGTGTGAGGGCTTATATTTTGCAGGAGGAGTTGTAGTTTCTTTTGTTACTATTTATAGTTCCATATAATGTACTGGGAAACCTATAAAAAATTATTTGCGGGCTGAAGTTGGAAAATAGTTTTTTGGGTTTTGTTTTTACGGCTTTCACTGTGCGGTAAAAACGACAACTTATCTTTATTCTGTGTCTTAATACAATTACGATGATACCAAATTTATATGTTTCTTTTGTATTTTACTACTTTTATTGCTAAAACATTTTTTTTTAACAAAAAGTTTATTGTGTCCCCACATTCTGAGAGCCATAACTTTTGTTTTGTTTTTTTTACCGATTGAGCCGTGTGAGGGCTTATTTTGTTGCGGGACAAACTGTAGTTTTTAATGGTACCATTTTTTGATACATAGAACATTTTGATCACTTTTTATTACATTTTTTTTTAGAGCTAAGATGACCAAAAAAGAGCGATTTTGGAGTTTTACAGTTTTATTTTTTATGGCGTTCACCGTGCGCATTAAATAACACTATGTTGTAATAAGTCAGACATTTATGGATGCAGCGATACCAATTTTGTTTACTTTTTTTATTTTTTACATTACTTTAGGGGGAAAATGGGAAAAGGTTTTTTTTAAAACTTCTAATATTTTTTTTTTTTTTCACTACTAAAAACTTTTTTAACTTTTTTTACACACTTTATTAGCCCCCCTAGGGGACTTGAACCAGCGATCGTTAGATCGCGGGGACAATATACTGCAATACTAACGTATTGCAGTATATCGTCATTTTTACAGGCTTCTGTTAAACCCTGCCACAGGCAGCCACAGGCACGGCTTAACAGGGGCAAAGGGAAGGCAGCCCTGGGGGCCTTCATTAGGCCCCTGGGTTGAGAAAACAACCGTCGTCACCCTCCGATCTCACTGCAGGGGGGATGAGCTATCCGAGGGGGCCGTCCCCCTCTTTTCAACACCTCAAATGATGTGGTCGCGATTGACCGCAGCATTTGAGGGGTTAAACAGCCAGGAACAGCGTGATCGCTGCTCTCGCTGTTGGTCCTGGGAGTCCGCTGTAAAATACAGCCGACACCCGCAGCATATGTAGCGCGCTCCAAACATCACCCCCCCCCCCCGCACTCGGACGTAATAGCACGTCCGGGTGCGTGAATGGGTTAATAATTCCTTTTGTGTGACAGACAATATTCAAGCTTTCCCCTCTTCAATAATAAAGGCAATTTTTCTGTTAGAAAAGATTACACATTAGAAATCTTGCGTCAATAGAAAGTAATTTTTTTTTTTGCGGTTTCCCAATCTGAGGCAGAAACAATATAACATTTTGATGGAGACTGCTCAACCCTAAAAAAAAATTGCAGAAAATGTTTTCCTTTTTGCCCAAACAGTAGCAACCAATTACAGTGCAGCTTTGAATGGTGGATCATCATATGGGCGGTTCGGGTGGCCGCCCAGGGCCCGAGGCTCCCTGGTGGCCCACTGTAAAGGATCTGCCAGGCACAGCTTCGGGGTTAACTCCCTTAATTAATCAGTCAGCACCTGAATCTACATCCCTGAGACTGACTCCAGCTTCCACCACTTAGGCTGGCAGGCTTAGGAGTGGGAGAGCCTTTCGCAACCTGGCCAGACTCAGCTAGCTCCCGCCCTCGGTCTATTTAAGCCTGCCTTTCCTGTTCCTCCAGTGCTTGTGATTCTTTTTCGTGTGGTTTCCTGGCCCAGCTACAGCTCCTTCTATTTTGTTCCTGCTCCATACAGACCCTGGCTTACTGACTACTCTTCTGCTCTTCGTTTGGTACCTCGCACACTCCTGGCTTGACTCGGCTCGTTCACCACTCTGGTTGCTCACGGTGTTGCCATGGGCAACTGCCCCTTTCCCTTGCTTGTATTCCCTTGTATGTTTGTCGTGTTTGTCGTGCACTTACTGGGTGCAGGGACCGCCGCCCAGTTGTACCCCGTCGCCTAGGGCGGGTCGTTGCAAGTAGGCAGGGACAGAGTGGCGGGTAGATTAGGGCTCACTTGTCCGTTTCCCTACCCCCCGGTCATTACATAATCACAAGCCCATACCTAGTCTACCCTGGTCCCTGACACCACTATGGACCCCCGTGAGACCCTGGCTCAGCAAATGCAGGGTCTCTCCCTACAGGTCCAGGCCCTGGCTCAGAGGGTCAACCAGCCTGATGCTACCTTGGTAGTTCCCCCCACCGCACCTCTTGAACCCCACCTCAAGTTGCCCGACCGGTTCTCAGGGGACCGGAGAGCTTTTCTCTCCTTTCGGGAGAGTTGTAGGCTTTACTTTCGTTTAAAGCCTCATTCCTCAGGTTCTGAGAGCCAGCGGGTGGGTATAATTATGTCCCGGCTCCAGGAAGGGCCCCAAGAGTGGGCCTTCTCCTTGGCTCCTGATGCCCCTGAACTTTCCTCCGTTGATTGTTTCTTTTCTGCTCTCGGACTTATTTATGACGAGACTGACAGGACTGCCTTTGCCGAGAGTCAGCTGGTGACCTTACGTCAGGGTAAGAGACCTGTGGAGGAGTATTGCTCTGACTTTAGGAAGTGGTGCGTAGCTTCTCGGTGGAATGACCCTGCCTTAAGGTGCCAGTTTAGGTTGGGTCTGTCGAATGCCCTGAAAGACCTGCTAGTTAGCTATCCCTCTTCTGACTCCCTAGACCAGGCTATGGCTTTAGCGGTACGACTTGACCGACGTCTCAGGGAACGACAACATGAACGTTTATGTGTTTTCTCCTCCGACTCCCCCATGATGCCTCCCGAAGTTCCGTTGCTTCGTTCCTCCCCGAAAGACTCAGAGATACCTATGCAACTCGGGGCCTCCGTGTCCCCCCAACAACGTAGAGAATTCCGCAGGAAGAATGGTCTCTGCTTCTACTGTGGGGATGACAAGCATCAAGTGAACAACTGTCCTAAGCGTAAGAATGCAGCCAGAGAACTTCCGCGCCTAAGTGATCATCGGGGAGGTCACTTGGGCGAACAGGTATTTCCAGTAAATAGGAAACGTACTAAGATCTTGCTTCCCTTTCAGGTCTCTTTTGGTGGTAGGTCTGCTAGCGGCAGTGCCTTCGTGGATTCAGGGTCCTCTACTAATATTATGTCTGTGGAATTTGCTATGTCTCTTGCTATGCCTCTGATTGATTTGCCTAAACCTGTCCCGGTAGTGGGTATCGACTCCACTCCTCTTGCTAATGGTTATTTTACACAGCATAACCCTGTTTTTGAACTCCTTGTTGGCTCCATGCATTTGGAGCAATGCTCTGTACTGTTGATGCAGGGATTATCGTACGATTTGGTTCTAGGCCTTCCCTGGTTGCAGTTGCATAATCCCACGTTTGACTGGAATACTGGGGAGCTAACCAAATGGGGTAATGAATGTTGTACGTCATGTTTTTCTGTTAATTCTATTTCTCCCCCTGAGGAGGCGAATACGCTACCCGAGTTTGTTCAGGACTTCGCTGATGTTTTCTCTAGGGAGGCCTCCGAAGTGTTACCTCCTCATAGAGAATACGATTGCGCTATCGAATTGGTACCAGGAGCTAAGCTTCCCAAGGGTAGGATATTTAATCTTTCTTGTCCCGAACGTGAAGCCATGAGAGAGTATATCCAGGAATCCCTGGCCAAGGGTTACATTCGTCCCTCTTCTTCTCCGGTAGGTGCTGGCTTCTTCTTCGTGGGGAAGAAGGATGGTGGTCTTAGGCCATGCATTGACTACCGTAGCCTGAATAAGGTCACGGTAAGGAACCAGTATCCCCTTCCTTTGATTCCAGATCTCTTTAATCAGGTTCAGGGGGCCCAATGGTTCTCTAAATTGGATCTACGGGGGGCGTATAACCTTATTCGCATCAAAGAGGGGGATGAGTGGAAGACTGCGTTTAACACGCCCGAAGGCCATTTCGAATACCTCGTCATGCCCTTTGGGTTGTGTAATGCCCCTGCGGTCTTCCGGAATTTCATAAATGAGATTTTGAGAAATTACCTGGGGATATTTCTTGTAGTGTACCTTGATGACATACTGGTGTTTTCCAAGGACTGGTCCTCCCACATTGAGCATGTCAGGAAGGGGCTCCAGATCCTTCGGGAAAACAAACTGTTTGCCAAAACCGAAAAATGTGTGTTTGGGGTACAGGAGATACCATTTTTGGGTCAAATCCTCACTCCTCATGAATTCCGCATGGACCCCGCCAAGGTTCAGGCTGTGGCAGAATGGGTCCAACCTGCCTCCCTGAAGGCGTTACAGTGTTTTTTGGGGTTCGCTAATTATTACAGGAGATTTATTGCTAACTTCTCGGTCATCGCTAAGCCTCTTACGGACCTCACTCGCAAAGGTGCTGATCTCCTCCACTGGCCTCCTGAGGCTGTCCAGGCTTTTGAGGTCCTTAAGAAGTGCTTTATCTCGGCCCCGGTGCTGGTTCAGCCCAACCAAATGGAGCCATTTATCGTGGAAGTTGACGCATCTGAGGTGGGAGTGGGGGCTGTCCTGTCCCAGGGTACCAGGTCCCTCACCCATCTCCGCCCCTGTGCCTACTTCTCCAGGAAGTTTTCGCCAACTGAGAGTAACTATGATATTGGCAACCGCGAACTCTTAGCCATTAAATGGGCATTTGAAGAGTGGCGCCACTTCCTGGAGGGGGCTAGACACCAGGTAACGGTCCTTACCGACCACAAGAATCTGGTTTTCCTAGAATCTGCCCGGAGGCTAAACCCGAGACAAGCTCGATGGGCGCTATTTTTTACCAGATTCAATTTTTTGGTTACCTATAGGGCTGGGTCTAAAAATATTAAGGCTGATGCACTGTCGCGTAGCTTCATGGCCAGCCCTCCTTCGGAGGAAGATCCTGCTTGTATTTTGCCTCCAGGTATAATCATTTCCTCGATCGATTCTGATTTAGTCTCTGAAATTGCTGCTGATCAAGGTTCAGCTCCCGGGAACCTTCCTGAGAACAAGCTGTTTGTTCCCCTGCAATTCCGGCTAAGGGTACTTAGGGAAAATCATGACTCTGCACTATCTGGTCATCCAGGCATCCTGGGTACCAAACACCTCATTACCAGAAATTATTGGTGGCCTGGGTTGCCTAAAGACGTTAAGGCCTACGTCGCCGCTTGTGAGGTTTGTGCTAGGTCCAAGACTCCCAGGTCCCGACCAGCAGGCTTACTGCGTTCGTTGCCCATTCCCCAGAGACCTTGGACACATATCTCCATGGATTTTATCACCGATTTGCCTCCATCCCAAGGCAAGTCGGTGGTGTGGGTGGTGGTAGACCGCTTCAGTAAGATGTGCCACTTTGTGCCCCTCAAGAAACTACCCAACGCCAAGACGTTGGCTACCTTGTTTGTCAAACACATCCTGCGTCTCCATGGGGTCCCTTTCAATATTGTTTCAGACAGAGGGGTACAATTTGTTTCATTGTTTTGGAGAGCCTTCTGTATGAAGTTGGGGATTGATCTGTCCTTCTCCTCTGCCTTCCATCCTGAAACCAATGGCCAAACGGAGAGGACTAATCAATCTCTAGAACAATACTTAAGGTGTTTTGTCTCTGACTGTCAATATGATTGGGTCTCATTCATTCCCCTCGCCGAATTTTCCCTCAATAACCGGGTCAGTAACTCGTCAGGGGTCTCCCCCTTTTTCTGTAACTTTGGGTTTAATCCACGGTTCTCCTCCGTTTCACCGGGTAGTTCCAACAATCCCGAGGTAGAGGTCGTTCATCGGGAACTGTGCACAGTCTGGGCCCAGGTTCAGAAGAACCTAGAGGCGTCCCAGAGCGTATAAAAAACTCAGGCTGATAGAAAACGTTCTGCTAACCCCCTGTTTATGGTCGGGGATCTGGTGTGGTTGTCGTCTAGGAACTTGCATCTCAAGGTTCCGTCCAAGAAGTTTGCTCCCCGGTTTATTGGGCCGTATAAGGTCATTGAGGTCCTCAATCCTGTCTCCTTCCGGCTGGAGTTACCCCCGTCTTTTCGTATACACAACGTGTTTCATGCCTCCCTCCTTAAACGCTGCTCCCCGTCCTTGGCTCCCTCGAGGAGACCTCCTATTCCCGTCCTCACCCCTGAGGGGGTGGAATTCGAGGTGGCCAGGATTGTGGACAGCAAGATGGTCCAAGGCTCCCTCCAGTACCTGGTCCATTGGAGAGGTTACGGGTCCGAGGAGAGGACTTGGGTACCCGCCCGGGATGTTCACGCTGGGGTATTGGTCAGGAGGTTCCACCTGCGTTTCCCCAGTAAGCCAGGTCCACTTAGAAAGGGTCCGGTGGCCCCTCATAAAAGGGGGGGGTACTGTAAAGGATCTGCCAGGCACAGCTTCGGGGTTAACTCCCTTAATTAATCAGTCAGCACCTGAATCTACATCCCTGAGACTGACTCCAGCTTCCACCACTCAGGCTGGCAGGCTTAGGAGTGGGAGAGCCTATCGCAACCTGGCCAGACTCAGCTAGCTCCCGCCCTCGGTCTATTTAAGCCTGCCTTTCCTGTTCCTCCAGTGCTTGTGATTCTTTTTCGTGTGGTTTCCTGGCCCAGCTACAGCTCCTTCTATTTTGTTCCTGCTCCATACAGACCCTGGCTTACTGACTACTCTTCTGCTCTTCGTTTGGTACCTCGCACACTCCTGGCTTGACTCGGCTCGTTCACCACTCTGGTTGCTCACGGTGTTGCCGTGGGCAACTGCCCCTTTCCCTTGCTTGTATTCCCTTGTATGTTTGTCGTGTTTGTCGTGCACTTACTGAGTGCAGGGTCCGCCGCCCAGTTGTACCCCGTCGCCTAGGGCGGGTCGTTGCAAGTAGGCAGGGACAGAGTGGCGGGTAGATTAGGGCTCACTTGTCCGTTTCCCTACCCCCCGGTCATTACACCCACATAATCTTGAAAAACTATGCAGCGCTCTAGCGCTGCTAACTGCTGCTGTGGAGAGTGGTGTAGCTATAGGGGTCGCAACGGTCATGTTTGCGACTGGACTCTTAAGCCTGTGGGCCTGCAGGGCCCCCATTGCTACACAGCGCTGACCGCTCTGGTCCCGCTTCCAACTGAACCTGCTTCCACAGATTCAGTTGGGTTGAATGCTGGAGCCTCGCTCCAGCATTCACTCTGCCATGAGCAGCTCGGCGCAGGCAAGCGCGATGTAGTAACATCATCGGAGGAGGAGAAACATCCTCCACCCGTCGTGGAAACGGGAATAGGTAAGTAATTATGTTATTATTTTTCTATTAGGTACGTACATATGGGGGCATTATACTTTATAGGACAGCTAAGGGGAACATTATACTGTATGGGGCAGCTATGGAGGGCATTATACTGTGTGGCAGCAATGGGGGCATTATACTGTGTGGGGGAAGCTATAGGGGCCTTATACTGCATGGGGCAGCTATAGGGGGCATTGTACTGTATGTGGCAGCTATAGGGGGCATTATACTGTATGGGGCAGTTATGGAGAGCATTATACAGTATGGGGCATTTTAGTGTATGGTCCAGCTATGTTGGGCATTATATTGTATGGGGGGGCATTATACTGTATGGGGCAGCTATGGGTGGCAATATGCTGTGGAGGCAGCTATGGGGGACATTATACTGAGCTATTACAAGAGCTGCAGGTCCAAGGGGGGGAGTCGCTGTGTAGCACTATATACAAGGGCGGGTGACGCTGTGTGTCACTATGTACAAGGGGGATTGCTGTATAGCACTATATAGAATGGGGGAGCGCTGTGTGGCACTATATACAAGAGGGCGAGGGCTGTGTGACGCCATTTACAGTGGTTTGTGTGTAGCGCTATCTACAGGGGGGCAGTGTGGTGCTATTTAAAGAGGGGGAGGGCTGTGTAGCGCTATTTACAGGGGTCTGTGTGTAGCGCTATCTACAGGGGCAGTGTGTAGCTCTATCTACAGGGGTCTGTGTGTGAAGCTATCTACAGGAGGTCTGTGTGGCGCTATCTACATGGGACTTTGTGTGATGCTATCTACAGGGGCTGCGTGTGGCGCTATCTGCAGGGGAGGGTGTGGCGCTATCTGCAGGGGGGTGTGGCACTATCTACAGTGGGTTGTGTGTGGCGCTATCTATAAGTAGGGTTGTGTGTAATGCTATCTACAGGGGGATGTGTGTGGCGCTACCCACAGGGGGGGGGGTGGCACTATCCACAGGGGGATGTGTGTGGCGCTCTCTACAGGGGGAGGAGGGTGTGGCGCTATCCACAGGGGGGTGTGTGTGGCGCGATCTACAGGGGGATATGTGTGTGATGCTATCTACAGGGGCTGTGTGTATGTGGTGCTTTATTTTACAGTGTTTGACACAATTATATTCAGGGGCTCAGTCTATGGTGCTATCATATTTAGGGGCACAGCGTTTGCTACTATTTTATTCAAGGTCGCAGTGCTTGGTGCTATTATATTTAGGGGCAAAGTGTGTGGCACCATGATAATTTTATCTTTGTTTATAGGTGTGGAAATGTTGGAAAAGCAAGAAGCCAAAGATATCTGAGTGCCAAATTGTGCAGAAATGGGTCATGGCCGGGAGAAGTCGTCATGAAGTCTGGACCGGATGGAGTAGAAAAGAGGAAAAAAAACTACTACGTCGTAACCTGTGAGTCACTAGATTTATAGAGAATCTGTCATCTCTCCTGACATGTTTATTATAGGAAATCCTTGTATTTCACAAAAAGTCTTTGTGCACTCCAGGACTGATAGACAAATGAGTGTTACTATTCCCCTTGTCAGGAGGATGTGTCCCTACACAGTTTGATACTGTCAGCGATGGTTGGAGACTGTCAGTATGTGGGGACACAGCCTTTTGACAAGGGGAGTCGTAACACCCATTTGTTAATGCCTGGACAAAAAGGAAGTGTTAACAATAGTTACAGGGCGGCGGTGGAGAAGGGGGCCCAACTTTGGGTAACAGCCCAGGGCCTATAGTCTACTTAATCCACCACTGGCAGCATTCATGTATCTAGAGCAGTAACTAGACACAGCAGTGATATTAGTTAGTATGACACGTGACGGCTGCAACTAGTGATTATGCCATTTGAAGTCTAAAGTATTTTTTTTTGTTTGCCTGGAAAACCTCTTTAGGAAAATAAAATGTGATCTCTGGTTGCTATGGACAAAAAAGCCAGTTTTTCCAATAGACAGTTTTGATAAATGAGGCCCACTGTGTTACTCCACTAATATAAATCACCATAGTCCTGATATGACATTTATAGTGTCTTCAAAAGCAATTCAAGCTTTACCAGACTCTCAGCCAATGGCTCTCCGATCCAGATTAGTTAGCAACAGACTCCCGGGCCGGAGAGATGCAGTTTGGTGCCTCGGCCCACCGGAGGATCCTCCAGTCCTGCGGTGGGCCAGTCCGACGCTGTACACAGCAGATCCAATGTAGCAGGGGTCCTTGTAATGCAACATAAGGGGTAGCAATGGGGTATTTACAATTGCCTGCGTGACAATACAGCAGTTTTAAGGCATTTTAAAAATTTGACTAGAAATTGGCCAACCCTTTATACCGTTTATGTATAAATCTTTGCTTGCAACTACACAATAATTAATTTTTTATTCATGACTTTTCTGATCAAACAAAATGGATTTCAAAAATATGTTTTTACTTCTACTCATTACCCTTATATAATATTGAGATGGAATAATCCGCTTAATATAGATTTTTCTATCTGGACAAACCCTTTTCTAAATGAGGACACACTGGCAGTCAGCTGATCATCAAAGGTCTGTCAGGCAAAATATCTTATGATTAACTGTTATGTTATATTTCATGGCGTCCATTCATTTTTAATACGTAGTTCCACTGAGTTCTTCAGATGCTCTCTGCAGTAGCTCTCGCTTTGGTGAATAAAGGGGGAGTTCCATGACTTGATGCGATAACCCCTATAAGAAACAGGTCAGAGAACTAAGGCAAATTGGACAAGTTAAAAGCTCCAGGATCTTTCACATAAGCACATAGTCTGTGTAGAATGTCAAATTCCTCATGTTTGTACTGCACACATCCAACTGGAGGTGTCTGTTCATGGGATTGGGTGATCTATCAATAGTCTGTATGCTATGGATATAAAAGTCTGTGCCTGCGGATAATACATTTATTTATTGTAAATTTGTTTGGTGCTCAAAAGACACCAAGAAGTATTTCACAATTTATGAGGAAAAATAAACAATTTAAAGAAATATACTGTAATAGCTTTCTTAATAGAAATGGTGAGAGTATTGGTACTTTGGCCTCATGCAGACGACCGTAGCCATGTGCACGGCCGTGATTTTTGGGTCAGCCGGCTGCGGAGTGTCCATCATTTCCTATGAGCCTGGACCGCAGAACACGGCCGTAATAAGATGTGTCCGTTCTTTCTGCGGTCCAGGCTCCTGGGCCATGCACGGACTGTGGAAACCACGGTCGTCTGCATATGCCCATAGAAATGAATGAGGCCGCAATTCTCCCATGGATTTTCGGGGGAATTGCGGCCGTATAAGCACGTTCGTGTGCATGGGGCCCTTCTTTATTGCATGAGACATTTTGATGAGTCTAAGGGTATGTTCACACGGCAGCGTCCGTAACGGCTGAAATTACGGGGATGTTTCCGCCTGAAAACATCCCCGTAATTTCAGCCGTAACGGCATGTGCAGGCGCTTGAACGCCGCGTCCATTACGGACGTAATTGGCGCAGCTATTCATTGGAGTCAATGAATAACGGCTCCAATTACGGCCAAAGAAGTGACAGATCACTTCTTTGACGCGGGCGTCTATTTACGCGCCGTCATTTGACAGCGGCGCGTAAATATACGCCTTGTGTGAACAGACAAACGTCTGCCCATTGCTTTCAATGGGCAGATGTTTGTCAACGCTATTGAGGCGCTATTTTCGGACGTAATTCGGGGCAAAAATGCCCGAATTACATCCGTAATTAGTGCGTGTGAACATACCCTAAAGCTTTCCATTACATTGGAGAAATTGTCTCTAGAAATGAGGTTCTCTGCTGAACTGCACAGCTTTTAATATCTATAAAATGTTCCAAGTAAACATAGAGCGGAGAGACATACTCTGACAAGTTTAATCAACCATAAAAACAAGAGGTCTTTAGGGCTACTTCTAATTGTCCGATTTTTTCTTTTATACTGTCCTTTTTTTAAACTCGTCGGGCAAATGTGTACCTACAATTCATACTGAATCACAAAATGTAATCTTTACATTTAGGGTATGTTCACACGGCTTGTTTTCGGATGTTTTTCGGGCCGCAAATGGCTGAAAAATTGCCAAAAAATCGGAAGCAGAATGCCTCCAAATATCTGCCGATTGATTTTAATGGGAAAAACGGCGTTCTGTTCTCACGGGGCGCTTTTTTACGTGGCCATTTTGAAAAACACCCGCGAAAAAGAAGTGCATGTCACTTCTTGAGCCGTTTTCCATTGACTCTATAGAAAAACAGCTCCAAAAATCGCCTTAAAAAATGCGAGTTGCTAAAAAAACGGCTGAAAATCAGGAGCTGTTTTCCCTTGAAAACAGCTCCGTATTTTCAGATGTTTTTGATTTTGTGTGTGCACACACCCTTAAACTGACAAAACTATTGACACCAGAACTTATTTCACATATCCGTGCATGCAGGTGGTAGTCAGAGTCTATTGCAGAAGTTGAATATTATTTAAAAAAAAATCGAAAGCATCATGCACACGACCGTGTGCCACTCTGGCTGTTTTTGACGGCATCCGAGTGGCAACCGATAGTCTTCACGGACCCATTCACTTTAGCGGGTCCGTGAAAAATGGTCTGAGTCTCCAATCCGAGGAGAGATAGAACGTGTCCTATCTTTCCTCAGATCAATGACAGGACTCGGACGGCACACACGGTCGTGTGCATGGGGCGTAACACCTTTACAGCAGTATATGGAGGAACACAGAATCACTGCGGCTCCATACTATGTAGGCCAGGCACATGGGGTATGGTTTTCTGGCACACCTCTCTCCCAGTGCCCAGCGCCATTGTGTGCTTGGCGGCGCTGCGCACAGGGAGAGAGATCGGAGCTTCATTATGCACCTGGCGTTGCTTATTACCAGGAGTGAGAGCACTGCTTCATTCTATTTTTGTAGAATGTATTGTATTGTTCAGTGCTGCTCAACACTTGACAAGCACACAATGCAGCACTGCTCTCTCTCTCTCTCCTGGTGTTCAGCGTCTCCAATCGTTATTTTGAAGCGCTGCTCTCCCATGGTGATCAGCGCCGCAAGGAGGGAGTTCATTAACTGCTCTATAAAATAGAAGAGCTGCTAGCTTTTGCTAACTTTTTATGTGCAACCTGCCAAGCTGGTGTGCAGTAGTCGCGGCCTCTCCTGTGTACAGTTCACCCTAGCTGGTGTTCAGTAGCCACAGTCTTTCCTATCTGCACCCCTTAAGATGGTGTTCAGTAGCGGCGGTCCCTCCTGTGTGCAGTTCGCTCTAGCTGGTGTTCAGTAGCCACGGTCTCTCCTATGTGCACCACCCTCCCAACTGGTGTTCAATAGCCTCGTATACACCGCAGATGGATCATCTTTGATAAGAAAGTCAGGGACAAATGTTAAACTAAAATGTAAGTTTAAGTAACTGATTGAATGGTTTATGTCACATACGTGGTAACAGTTTACCTTATATGACTTACATGTTTGCATGGCACACTTCAATATTGATTTTTTTTTTATTGGCACGCCCAGGGCCGCCATCAGGGGGGTATTAGGGGTAGTAGTGTAGGGGGCCCGGCCAAAATTAATTGAAAGGGGGGCCCGGCAACTGCCGCGACTTGCCTTTGGTAGAAAAAAACAGGCCCCTGCAATGGGGCCTGTTTTTTTCACCAAAACAATGTCGTGAGCTGCGGGCCCCCCTCTCGTGAAACACCGCCGTGAGCTGCGGGCCCCCCTCTTATCACCGCCGCGAAACACCGCCCACTTGCACGCTTACGAGCGAGCGCGCGACCGCGCGCGAACGACCGCAAGCGCGCGCGCCCACGCGCGAACGACGAGGCGCGCCGCCGAGAGGGAGGCGGTGCGCCCGCAACAAAAGATCTAGGGGGAAGGACAGCCACACTGGACAGCGGCGCAGTCTACTTACCTGCTGGCCCGCCTCCGACTCGTCCTCCTCGTCCGCCTCCGACTCCGCCTCCTCGTCCGACTCCGCCTCCTCGTCCGACTCCGCCTCCTCCTTCTCCAGAGCGTATTTTTTTAAGCTGGTTCACAAAAAAAAATAATTCCAAATTCTACTGGACCAACTGCCTATTTAGAGACCGGCAGCAGCTCCAGGAGCGACATCATAAGGGACACACTAGGCGGATATGCTGAGTAAAACTACACAGCTTATCCGCCCCGGTAGCCGCATGGAATTCTGCCAGCAAAACCGCACCAAATAGTGGCGCAGGTTTCGTGAGGCATGTCCGCTGCGGGAATCCTGCAGGGAAAAAAAAGTTTAGACTTGCCCCGGCCGTAGTTTAGGTGACGCATCTCTCTCTTCTGAACGTAGCCCCGCCTCCTGGGATGACGCTGTAGACCATGTGACCGCTGCAGCAGTCACATGGGATGAAACGTCATGACAGGAGGCCGGGCTGCGCTAAGAATAGAGGATCGCGTCACCAGGACTACGGCCGGGGCAAGTCTAAACTTTTTTATAAATTTAAAAAAAGTGCCTTTTTTTTTTTTCTCATGTGTGCTTTTTGCGGCAGAACCGCAGCATTTCCGCAACAGCGGAGCAGCGATTCCACAGAATACATTGACATGCTGCGGCTTAAAAAGCCACACTGCAGGTCCATTTTTTTTGCAGCGTGTGGATGAGATTTGTTCAAACCTCATCCACTCTGCTGCGACTGTGATACGCTGCGGATTCTCCACAATAAAATGTGTTGCATAAAATCCGCAGTGTTCATGTCTATTGTGTTCCTACCCTAAGGCCGGATTCACACAAGCGTGTGCTTTTTGTGTGTGCAAAAAACGTGGCGTTTTGCGCATGCAAAAGGTCCATAACAGCTCCGTGTGTCAGCAGCGTATGATGCGCGGCTGCGTGATTTTCACGCAGCCGCCATCATTATGACACTCTGTTTGTATGTTTGTAGCACGTGGTGCTTTTCTGTTTTCATTCATAGTTTATACGGCTGCGGAAGTGCTGGGCGTGATTTTCACGTAACCATTGACTTCAATGGGTGCGTGATGCGCGAACAATGCACAAATATCGGACATGTTGTGAGTTTTACGCAGCGGACACATGGACTCACGCTGCATGAAAATCACTGACAGTCCGCACGGCCCCATAGACTAACACAGGTCCATGCGAGGCGCGTGAAAATCACGCGCGTTGCACGGATGTATTACACGTTCGTCTGAATAAGCCCTAACAATAAGGCCTAGTTCACAGAGTTTTTGGGCCTTGATATTGACTCGGACACTGCGTCAGAATCTGCACCAAACAACTTCCAAAACCGCCTCCCATTGATTTAATCTGAAATCAATGGGAGCCAGTCGCGGAAAAAAGAAAAAGCAGCACGTCCTTTCTTGCCGCGGTTCTGCTTCTGACCTCCCATCGAAATCAATGGGAGGAAGAAAATGCATTTTTCCCTGCGTTTTTTGTCTGCTGTCCTCAATCGCCGCGGGCAAAAAACGCCGCAAGATAGTGTGGGCAGGTCAAAATCTGCCTCAAAATTCGGTGCGCGGTTCCAGGCGGTCGCGGGTGCGCATGCGCGGGAGTTTGCGGGTGCGCGCGATCGGTCGCACGGGCGGCAGTGTTTGACGGCCCCCATGACGACCCCCATGCTACCCAGGGCCGCCATCAGGGGGGGTATTATGGGTACTGATGTGAGAAGCCCGGCCAAACCTAATTGAAAGGGGGGCCCGCAGCTCACGACATTCTTTTGGTGAAAAAAACGGGCCCCATTGCAGGGGCCTGTTTTTTTTCTACCAAAGGCAAATCGCGGCAGTTGCCGGGCCCCCCTTTCAATTAGGTTTGGCCGGGCCTCTCACATCAGTACCCATAATACCCCCCCTGATGGCGGCCCTGGGTACCATGATATAGTGCTGGACGGAGTACCGTTAACAGGCGGTGCCACGGTAGGGGGGCCCAGAAAATTTAGCAGTAGGGGGCCCTGAAATTCCTGATGGCGGCCCTGGGCACGCCATACAAAAGCGGTTGCCTACCCCTGATATAGGCACTCTGTGTACTGCCATATGGGACCTCTGTACAGTGCTGTATCAAGGTGATATTCTCCCCAAGAGGAAATGCTTCTCGGGAAGAATATCTCTGTAATATCACATACGACCATCACATGACCATGGACAGAATTTTATCCACTGGAAGTAAACAATGAATGTTTCTACTGAATGACAACAAACAGAGATCTTTAAAAACTGAAATGAATCAGTACAGAAAGTATGTTGGAAAATTGTATCACTTTTTATTATACAGAAAATAACCTTCAATTGATAAAACCGGACAACCCCTTTAACTATCTCTTGCATCGTGTGCTGCTACACTGATCAATGCAGAACTATCCGTAAAAAATATATTTATATGTATCCCATGTTGCATAGCAAGAAAGAGGTGTACTCATAGACTGAGGAATTTGAGGTGCTCTTTAATGGGGTCAGCACACTAGAGAGCTAGAGGACTATGTAGCAGAACATTAGACCAGAACTGTCAGCAGTCCCACCCACACTCAGGTTCTGACATGGTAAAGATTACAGACACACACAGCAGTGTCCAGTACAGAATAAGTGAGGATTTTACTATTTCAGATGCACAGTTGTCCTTTAATTACAGTGTGACATTATACATTTTCCCCATACTTTATGTGACCTGAATTACAGTATTTTGTGCATGTATTAGCTAGACTGAATAGTAGCAATTGAGTATTTGTGATGCTGTACATGTACAGGTGCTTAGTTGTTTTTCTCTTATCTTATTCTCTGATGGTGCTCTTGTGGGCATAGCAGACCATCTTCCTATAAATGAAATTGCAATAAAATGTTGCACACGGACAGCTGTCTTGGCTAGACCTCAACTGTGCGGAAGAAGCAATTGTGTTTGTGGAAAGTAATTTATGAGTGCTATTTTATAAAGAGATCAAAATATTGATTGACACCCAAACAAAATCAATAAGAGCTGTCACTAGTTGTACAATCATAATTCTAACTAATACGAAACGTGAAGAAATTCTATCAACCCTACAGGAACTAAAATGGAGGAAGATCGACTGTGGAATTTTGAAATCAATCGGACAATGTCAGTCTGACATTTGCAGTACGTAAAATATTTAAAGGTATTCTAAGGAATGAATTGCAAAAGTATATAGTGGGGAATAATATAATAACTGTTAAATAGCAAGGGGTTCATGAAAAACAGGTCATGTCTAACCAACAAGCGCGGTTTCTATGAGGAGGTAAATTCAAATCTGGATGTTGATCATGCGAATGATGTGATATACTCTATCTAGATTTCACAACAGTCTTGTACTGAAGCTACAGAGGCAGGGACTGGGGGACCATGTATGCATGTGGGTCAAGAATTTTTCAAGGAACAGAAAAAGAAAGTTGTTGTAAATGGTATACATTCAAAATGAAGTCAACAGTGGGGTACCACAGGGATCTATGTTAGGCCCAATTTTTAAAAATCTTTTTAGTAATGACCTTATGAATTGATTTGAAAGTAAAGTGACCGTTTTTACTGATAATACAGAACTTTGTAGGATATTTAATGCTCAGTTTTATTGTAAAGTAATACAGAAAGACCTAGATAAGCTGGCAGTATGGGAAAAACATGGCTCTTTATTGGCTTTTATACACTCTTTTGATCTATAAAGGTCATTTGCTGATACCCAGACTCATAGACAATGTCGTAACTGTTGTGGTCACAACAAGTTCAACCATGATGGCGCTTGGTTGGAAAGGGGGACTGCTAAATTTTGTGCCACATAGTAATTTCATAATCTCTTTCAATGAAATGGGGGGCATCCCAACTTTAGAGCTTTCCAATGTAGAACATTTTAGCACTTCACCTACTCTCCTTCCTCTGTGAACTGTGCAGATTGGCCCTGATTGTGCTTCATTCCCCCTTCCACGCTCTCTGAGGTAGCAGAACTCCTATAGTTCCCTGCTGACCCGCTTGCCTTATTATTAATTGTTGATGTAGGGGGAAGTCATGCTTCATAGAGATGAACCGCAGGGATTCTAGCATTCCTGTAAAAGCTTCACTTTAAGTGGGCAATACTCTGTAGGGTAGGGCCTCGAAGTGGGAAATACAATGACTCCCCCATGAGGTTTTTGCCTGTGGAGTCTCTATGGGTAGAAATACACAGAGGAAAAGACAATAATAAAACATACTGATTGGGGTTTGCCATTAACTATAACAGAACCCACCAAAAATCTACTCCTAAGGCAAGTAGATGGTGCATCAAATCACAATGAGGTCGTTATTATGGATGACTTCAACTACCAAGATATACATTAGGAAACTAAACCTGTGGTTTTAATTCTGGAAATAGGTTTCTGCCAATAAACAAAGATAATTATCTTTCCTTACTAGTGCAGAACCCAACTAGAGGGAAGGTCATTTTGGATTTCCTTTTTGGGGGGCACCTAGAAAATAGTGACCATAATATAATAAACTTCCACTTGTCTTTCAATATGTATTGTTAAGGAGCCACAAAAACACTGATTAGCGGAAAGGCACAATTTGATCAGCTTAGAGATGTCCTGAATCTCATTGACTAGGACAATGTCCTGAAAAATAAGAGTACAGATACCAAATGGGATATTTTTAAAAGCATCTTAAATATTAATTGTGAGATGTTCATACCTGATGGGAATAAAAGGTTTAGAAACAGTAGAAAACCAATGTGGATAAATTCACTCCTCAACATTGAAATTGCAAAACCAAGAAGGGAAAGCTGTAAGGTTATGCAAATCGGGGAAGTAGCAGGTGTCGCTAACATCAGCAAATGATCAAATTTTCAAGCACCTAAATCCAATCAGTGGATTGTGGGAGGCATAAAAGCCAGATTGACAGCAGAGTTTTTTTAGCCACATGAAACCTCAAAATCAAGTGGTGTGGAATGATTGTGTGATGCCTCCTGTTTGTCAACTTGCCAGTTATCGCATACAGAAGGACAGAATCCTTGAACTGAGAGACCTTAGTTTATCACTCCGGCAGATCGCTACTCTCCCGGGCCGAGATGTCCACACTGTTCAGAGCTGCACGTCCTGGAGGTTGGGAGAACCAAAACGAACAGGAATGACAGCAAGAGGTGCGCAGAGACTAACCTCTGCACGGAGGGATCGTCTGATTGGAAGAATAGCGCGTAGTGATCTATTATGTACTGCAAGTGAAATTGAACGTCACATCCCAAGCCTAGGGCGGCATCAGAAGGCGTTTGCACAATATTGGGCTACAAGCCAGACTTCCAGCTACAGCTGTTCCATTGACCACATGCCACTGCTCTTAAATGGTGCACAGGAAGACCGCAATTGAGGCTGGAATGGAGGTCTATCCTCTTCAGTGATGAGTCCCACTTTTGTCTCAGACGCAATGATAGCCAGAGATTGGTCTGGAGACCACGTGGGCAATGCCATGAAAAGGGCTTCACAAGGGAACGTCACACCGGTTCTATACCCGGGATTATGTTGTGGGGTGGCATAAAGTACGGTAGCCAGCCCCCTCTAGTCTTCATTTCAGGTACACTAACAGCCCGGCGTTACATTGATTTGGTCATGGAACCAGTGGTACGGCCATTTCTACAAAGTGTCCCAGAAGCCGTTTTTCAACAGGACAACGCCAGGCCGCGTGTTACTCCTGCTACAGTGAGCAGCCTGCGTGGCCAAATGTGCAACCATGGCCTGCAGCATCTCCAGACTTGTATCCCATCAAGCACATCTGGGACGCACATCTGGGACGTCATCGGTCGGCAATTACAAAAGGAACTGCCAGCAGCCAATCTTGATCATTGGCGTGCCCAAGTGCATTCAGCGTGGTATAACATTCCTTAGACAACCATTAATAACCTCTTTGATAACATGCCAAGGCGTGTAAGTGATGTATCTCTGTGCGTCGTGCTCATACCCTATACTGAATAAATCAAGATGTTTGGAATATTTTGTTTCCATTTTATTTATCATTTGCATATCATTAACATGCCTATCGATCCTGTGATTTCCACAATTCCAAAACTTTTCCTACTTGGTGTTGCAATTTCAATATTGAGGTGTGTATAAAAACCTTTTTAACTAATCGTATTGTATTCACAGTATAACGTCACTATTATAAAACTAACCACCAGAGGTCACCACAACACTAATCCTTTATATTTTAAAGGAAACATTTCTGCCATGTACAATACTTGTATTTTGCAAGAACTAAAGAACTAAACAGTGTGGTAATATAATGTAATTCAATATTTAGTATATGCAATAATATTTGAACATAATAATAATAATATTATTATTAACCCCTTCCCGCACCTTGGCGTAAATGCACGTCCAGGTGAGCAGTAACTTCGCGCACCTGGGCATGCAGTTACATCTGCGCTTTAACAGTTATCCGCCTCGTGGCGCTAGACCGGAGCGGCGGTTAACTGTGCAGGGGGTCTGCCCTGCTCTCCCCGTTGCCGATCATCGGCCCGTCGCTGCTGAAATTGTCAATTAACCCCTTTGATGCGGTGGTCGATTGCGATCGCCGCATTGAAGAGGTTTAGAACAGATCGGCAGCCCCCCACATGCATTTTCGGGGGCTGGCGATCCTTGTCACGGCAACGGAGGCCAGACAATGGCCTCCGGGCTGCCATGTACGGAAGCCTCGGAGGAGCAGCCGGAGGCTGGTCCTCCGATGCTTGCTGTCAGAGTGACTGTTACGTCACAATGACAGTTAGAACACATTACACTACGTAGGTAGTGTAATGTGTTCTAGCAGCGATCAGAGCTGCAAGTCTAAATGTCCCCTAGTGGGACAAGTAAAAAAACAAAAAATAAAAATGTTTTTAAAAAGTGTAAAAATAAAAGTTATAAGTGACAAACAAAAAATGCTTTTTTTCCTATAATAAGTATTTTATTATAGGAAAAAAATAAACACGTTAAAAAAAGTACACATATTTGGTATCACCGCGTCCATAATGACCCCAACTATAAAACTATAATATTATTTTTCCCGCACGGTGAACACCGCAAAAAAAAAAAAGTTAAAAATCAATACTAGAATCTCTATTTTTTGGTCACCACTCCTCCCAAAATATACAATAAAAAGTGATCAGAAAGTCGCATGTACCCCAAATTGGTACCAATACAAACTACAACCTGCCCCGCAAAAAACAAGCCCTTACATCGCTTTTTTGACTGATAAATAAAAAAGTTATGGCTCTCTGAATATGGTGACACAGAAAATAAATTATTTTATAAATAACTGATTATAACGCTGCAAAACATAAAAAGCGATATACATATGGTATCGCCGTGATCATATCGACCCGCAGAATAAAGTAAAATGGTAATTTATAGCCCACGGTGAAAGCCATAAAAAAAAAAAAAAAAAAGAATAAAAACCATTGTCAGAATTAATGGTTTTTGGTCACCCGGCTTGCAAAAAAAATGGACTAAAAAGTGATAAAAAAAATCGCATGTACCCCAAAATGGTACCAATTAAAACTACAGATTGTCCCGCAACAAATAAGCTCTCACACAGCTCTGGTGAAGGAAAAATAAAGTTCTGGCTCTCAGAATATGGTGATGCAAAATGTGCAGTGTTCCAAAAGCGGATAAGATTGGGCACCATTTATCAGTGTGACACTGGCCACATATCTGCGGATTATTATTTATTTATCCCATTATTATACCCTCTTATTATGCCATGATGAAACTGAAATACCAGCAAAACGCCAAAACTGAACTACCACTAAGCAAAATCTGCGCTCCAAAAGCCAAATGCCACTCCCTCTCTTCTGAGCCCTAGAGCGTGCCCAAACAGCAGTTGATGTCCACCGATATGGCATCGCCATACCCGGGAGAACCCGCTTAATATTTTATGAGGTATTTTTCTTCAATGGCACAACATATTGTGCACTAAAATGGCATATCAGTGCAAAATTTTAATTTTCACTCTGCATCATCCGCTGCGCATTAACCCCTTCGCGCACCACGATATAGCATGTTGTGGTGTGGGGGGTGATGTATGGAGCAGGCTTACGCAGTAGGCTGACACCCAGGACTAACGGACAGGAACAGCGGTCGCACTTTTACAGGAGCCTGTAAAAAATTAAAATATACTGCAATACATTAGTATTTCAGTGTATTGTACCAGCGATCTACCAATTGCTGGTTTAAGTCCCCTAGGGGGACTAATAAAATGTGTAGAAACAAAAGTAAATTATTATTAGTGAAAAAAATTAAATAAATATTTAACGTCCAAAAAAAACACATTTTCACAATTTTCTTTAAAGTAATGTAAAATATTTTTAAAAATAAACAAAATTGGTATTGCTGCATCCGTAAAAGTCAGAACTATTACAATATACCATTATTTAACAAGCACGGTGAAGGCCGTGAAAAATAAAGAATTTAAAACGGCAAAATCACTGTTTTTTTGATCACCTTGGCTCTACCAAAAAATGTTAATAAAAAGTAGCATGTACCAAAAAATGGTACCAATTAAAATTACAGCACGTCCCGCAAAAAATAAACCCTAAAACCACTCTATTGACGGAAAAACAAAAAAGTTATGGCTCGCGGGAAGGGGAAAATGAAAAAGAAAAAGCAAAAAATGGTTCAGTCCAGAAAGGATTAATTACTTTCTAATGAAAAACCATTTATGACCACATGTGGGGTATGACCATACTCGGGAAAGAATTTGCTTTACAAATGTTGGGGTGATTTTTCCTCCTTTATCCTTTGTGAAATTGAAAAAATTCTGCATTAGTGAAAATAATGTTGATATTCATTTTAACGGCCTAATTCTAATAAATTCTGCAAAAGACCTGTGGGGTCTAAATGCTCACTATACCCCTAGATAGATTCCTTAAGTGGTGTAGTTTCCCAAATGGGGTCACTTTTGTGTGGTTTCCTCTCAGGGGCTTTGCAAATTCGACATGGCCCCCTAAAACCATTTCAGCTAAATTTTAGCTCCAAAAGCCAAATAGTGCTCCTTCCCTTCTAAGCCCTGCTGTGGGTCCAAACAGCAGTTTATTACCACATATGGGGTATTGCTATAATCGGGAGAAATTGCTTTACATATGTTGGTGTGTTTTTTCTCCTTTATTCCTTGTAAAAATTAAAAATGGCTATGTTTTTTCAGAAAAATGGTAGATTTTCATCTTCACATCCCAATTCAAATAAATTTAGCAAAAAAACTGTGGGTTACAAATGCTAACTATACACCTAGATAAATTCCTTGAGGGGTTTAGTTTCCAAAATGGTGTCACTTTTGGGGGTCTTTACTGTTTTGGCCCCACAAGACTTCTTCAAACCTGGTGCCTAAAATATATTAACAAAAAAGGAGGCCCCAAAATCCACTAGGTGCTCCTTTGCTTCTGAGGCCGGTGTTTCAGTCCATTAGTGCACAAGGGCCACATGTGGGATATTTCTAAAAACTGCAGAATCTGGGCAATAAATGTTAAGTTGCATTTCCCGGGTAAAACCTTCTGTGGTACAGATTTTTTTTTATTACAAATTAATTTTGGCAAAAAAAAATGAAATTTGTAAATTTCACCTCTACTTTGCTTTCCTGTGAAACACCTAAAGGGTTAAAACACTTTCTGAATGCTGTTTTGAATACTTTGAGGGGTGCAGTTTTCAAAATGGGGTTATTTATGGGGACTTTCTAATATATAAGGCCCTCAAAGCCACTTCAGAACTGTACTGGTCCCTGAAAACTTAGCCTTTTGGAATTTTTTTGAAAATATGAGAAATCGCTGCTAAAGTTCTAAGCCTTGTAACGTCCTAGAAAATAAAAGAATGTTAAAAAAAAACGATGCAAACATAAAGTAGACATATGGGAAATGTAAACTGATAACTATTTTGTGTGGTATAACTATCTGTCTTACAAGCAGAAATATTTACATTTAGAAAAATGCTAATTTTTGCAAATTCTCTCCAAATCTTGGTGGTTTTTACAAATAAATATTCAATTTATCGACCCAATTTTTTCACTAACATAAAGTACAACATGTCATGAGAAAACAATCTCAGAATCACTTTGATAGGTAAAAGCATTCCAAAGTTATTACCACATAAGGCTGGGTTCACACGTGGCGGAATTTCACTTAAATTCCGCTGCGGACACTCCGCAGCGTTAATCCGCAGCGGAGCCGTTTGTCCATTGACTTCCACTTTAATTTAGCAGTGTTTGTTTAGACGATGCGTAAAATTCCGCTGCGGAGCATAGGCTGCGGAGCGGAATTTGGTGTCCGCAGCATGCTCTGTCTGTTGCGGAGCAGTGGCGGACTCATGGCGGAATTTCTCCATTGACTTCAATGGAGATTCTAATTTCCGCAATGAAGTCCGCAGCTGTCATGCACATGTTATGTGTGCTGCGGATGCGTTTTGCTTTTTTAACTTGACATTTCTTCATTCTGGCTGGACCTATGTATTTCTAGGTCTACAGCCAGACTGAGGAAGTCAATGGGGCTCCCGTAACGACGGGAGCGTTGCTAGGAGACGTCAGTAAATAGTCACTGTCCAGGGTGCTGAAAGAGTTAAGCGATCGGTAGTAACTGTTTCTGCACCCGGGACAGTGACTACCGATCCCAATATACAGCAACCTGTCAAAAAAAATAGAAGTTCATACTTACCGAGAACTCCCTGCTTCTGTCTCCAGTCCGGCCTCCCAGGATGACGTTTCAGTCTAAGTGACGGCTGCAGCCAATCACAGGCCAATAACAGGCTGCAGCGGTCACATGGACTGCCGCGTCATCCAGGGAGGTCGGGCTGGATGCCGAAGGAGGGACGCGTCACCAAGACAACGGCCGGTAAGTATGAATTTCTTTGACTTTCACAAGGGAAAGTGCTGTCCCTTCTCTCTATCCTGCACTGATAGGGAGAAGGGAAGTACTTTTACCGCAGTCCGCAGCAGCTAGTCCGCATCAATTTACTGCACATTTTGTGCAGATCCGCAGCAGAATCTGCAACGCAGATTCTGTGCGGCATTGATGCGGACAGTTGCGGAGGAAATCCGCCACGTGTGAACATGCGCTAAAGTGACACATGTCAGATTTGAATACTTGGCTTTGCCCTGAAGGCCAAAACAGGCTCAGTCCTGAAGGGGTTAATATTATTATTATTATTATTATTCAAATTATTCACAATAGCTGGTTATATAATTTGTTAGTTTGAGTATAAATAGTTAAAGATATTGTGAAATAAATCATCAGCATTAATCATGGTAAATTTACTTTGGGACAGACCTAAATGATTTCTGTGCAGAAGAATGCAGGGTGAACAGAGTCATTTTTAAAAGAGTCACTTTTTTCAATTGATTCTAACTATTTCTTAGGTTGGTAACCTCTGGTTAGCCTAATCTCATCTGCATCACATTGAAAGAAGATAATATCATGCTGTATCATTCAATGCGTATTTTGTCCAGTGATAGATCTTTAAAATGGCTATTAAATTGTGGAAAACAGCAATTATACATAAAACACACATCTACTTTAAAGATAGTTGTCATTATTTAACCTTCAAATGTAATTATAGTAATTACATTCTTTGAGTAAATTCTGATTTCATTTAGCTTACAGCTATGTCAGAAACCATATTAACCAGTAATGGTGTGACAGTACTAGCTTACTGACCAGGTCTATTTTGGCCTTAAATGGACACAAACTTTTCAAACAACTTATGCTAATAGTATACCTGATACGTATATATCAACTTCGTAATTTACTTGCTGTTGAAATTTAGTTGTTTATTCTATGCAAATTCTGTTAGTTACTGCCACTGTGTCTTCCTTCCTGAATTCTGCTGTCCACCCCCTGTTGTCAAGCAAAATCAGTCCCTAGTCACACAGCAGAAATAAACAGCTGCATAAAGTGGGGGTGTGTCACCTTACTGCCTGTCTATAAAAGTCTATGGAGAAGGGTGGGGGAGCAGCAGAAAGAGACACAGACATGCTGCCCATAGAAGTCTATGGAGAGGTAAGGGGGAGCAGGAGCACATTGAGTCAGGCACAGATATACTGCCCATAGAAGTGTATGGAAAGGGGAGCGGGGACAGGAGCACAGTGATATAGACACACACAGACATGCTGTTGCTTCTGGTAAGAGTTGTGGCACCCCAGTGCTGGATTCCAAGCTACACCATTCATTAATGTTGTATAACATCCTCCATGCTGCTGCAGATTCTATCTATCAATCTATCTATCTATCAATCTATCTATCTATCTATCTATCTATCTATCTATCTATCTATCTATCTATCTATCTATCTATCTATCTATCTATCTATCTATCTATCTATCTATCTATCTATCTATCTAATCTATCTAATCTATCTATCTATCTATCTATCTATCTATCTATCTATCTATCTAATCTATCTAATCTATCTAATCTATCTAATCTATCTAATCTATCTAATCTATCTATCTATCTATCTATCTATCTATCTATCTATCTATCTATCTATCTATCTATCTATCTATCTATCTATCTATCTATCTCTATATATATAAAAGTAGAGATCTTGCAACACTCAAAGTGGTGAAAATAAAGTGGTTTATTCAGCCAACAAACAGCGACGTTTCTGTCCAACAATAGGACCTTTATCAAGCATGGTAACATACTGAGTGAGCATGGTATATAAAGAGTGAAAGAGCATTTGCATAATTAATCTCAATAGCATACATGTGACGTGCAAAGTGCAAGAAAAAAACCAAACACAATGTGTTTAAATAGTATCAAGACTGATCAAAGCATTGACACATAAGAAGCACAAGTGTGAATACATACATAGAATACAAATATCGCATGCAAAAACATATAAATATAAAATTACGGCATAAACATATATGCAACGGTTGTGTTGAACCAGATCACGTTGCTTTTCCTCACCAATCAGAGCTTCAGGACCTTCATAATGCAAACACATACAGGTTATCCAAATAGCAATAATAAATGCACCAAATGTGGTCTTGCAACATGTGTGAATGTGTGTGTATATATATTGCCAACTTCCGGTTGATAAAACCGGAAGTATTACCGTGGCCTAGCAACAGGACGCTGTAGGAACATAGCGGCAGATACGTAACCTCGCCGAAGGCATCCCTCTCGCAGCGCGTCCACACGACTCCATGTGATTGGAAAGGTAAATATAGTGACGCAATCACCATTGTTGTCAAGTGTAGTCCATATAGAAAAAGGATCAAAACTAGATCACAAATATGCTCGTAGGTGTAGTCAGTAATGATGCAGCAGTATTTCTAATAGTACGTATATATCGAAAGGACAAGATACACCACAAAGTCCACACGCGGGTATACCCGATCCCTGGCCACACTTCCGTGGTCAGGAGGGAATGGTTCCCCAGAAACTCCAGAATCACTCCAACCACAACTTAATGTATATGGGGGATCCAAAGAGATCGTGAACGTGTAACGGACCTATATTGTCGATGTAATATCAAGTCCGCAGAAACAATGTCTGTAATAAGAGAATATAAATCTGGGTAATCAGCCCAGTATTGTTTACTGACAATCCACATACGAGACAAGAAAAAAATATAGTAAAAGCTATCTTTATATGGAATAGATTGGGACTAAACAAGACAGCAAGAGTACATTATTTTGGCAAGTGCATACAATACAATAGGACTGAACACGGAAGAAGATGGTCCCGAAGTTCTGTTGGGATCTAGAGTGATACAAAACAGAGTATATTAGTAACAGAAAAAACATATCCATATAGTATAATATTTTAAAATCATATCACCAAATTTAGTGTCCGATGAGAGACATATACAAAAAACCTAAAAAAGGGGGAGAGGGAGGCAAAGCGCTACACAGTGATTCTATCCACATTAAATTCTACATTGAGCCCATTAGGTCTCAATGTGTTAAGTGAAAAAATCCATTTCAATTCTTTCTTGTGCAGGACCATGTGTCTATCACCACCATTGGGTAATGGGGGAACATGGTCCAAGATCATAAATTTTAGATCTCTCTCGGTATGTCCCTTCTCAACGAAATGTTTTGCAACGGGTAGATCTAGTTTTTTCTTCCTAATTGAAAATCTGTGGTTATTAAAACGAGTTTTAAACGTACAAGTAGTTTCGCCCACGTATATTAATTGGCACGGACACCATAGCGCATAAACAACCCAGTCAGAATCACAGGTAAGTGTATGTCTAATATTGTAGTTTCTACCAGTTTGGGGATGTACAAATACATTACCTCTGCACATGTAAGTACAATTTACACAATGATGGCAAGGAAAATTGCCCACTTTTAGTGGTTGTAATAAAGATTGTGTAATATTTTTAACTTCTTTAACTTTTGTTTTTACAAGTCTATCTCTAAAATTTTGTGTACGTCTATATGACATAAGTGGTCTGTTGTTTAATTCATGAATATGTCCAAAACTATCTCTCAAAATGGGCCAGTGTTTATTCATTATTTTGGAGATATCTCCACTAGCTTCACTATATGTGGAGATAAAAGGAATTCTTTTGGGTCTGTGTGCTTTTGAAGTTTTGAATAATTTCTCTCTTGGTATATCACAAATTTTATCTCTATGCATTGAAATCAATGATCTAGGATATCCTCTCTCCAAAAAATTGGAGGTCAAAATATCCAAAGACTTAGTCAGATCATCATGATCATCTGTAATCCTCTTAATCCTGACCATTTGACTGTAAGGCAGTGACTTGATCATATTTTTTGGGTGGCAGCTTTCATATCTTAAGAGTGTATTCCGATCAGTGTCTTTCACATGTAGTTTGGTTTTCAAAACATTATCAATGACCATCACTGTAACATCCAAAAATTGGATGGATTCAGTAGAATATACAATGGTGAATTGAATATCGGCATCTAAGGAGTTAAGAAAAAGATGAAATTCTTTTAGCGAGTCTTCAGTATCTGTCCAGATGAGGAAGATGTCATCTATGTATCGCCACCACTTCAGGACCCGTTGGAAGTGGTGGGACACATAGATAGACATCTCCTCCATCATATCCATAAAAATATTGGCGTATGTCGGAGCCATATTAGACCCCATAGCTGTTCCTTTAAGCTGAATATAATACCTCTCATTAAACAAGAAATAATTAGATGTCAAAATAAGCTCAACAAGTGTCATAATGAATTCACAAGATGTGCTATCATAGTCAGAACCAGATAACTTGCGTCTCACTGCCTCTAGCCCTCTATTGTGATCAATTGATGTGTATAGTGCTGTTACGTCAAACGAAACCAGTATTGAGCCTGTAGGTAAAGAGATTGACCTCAGTTTTTGCAAGAAATCTGAGGTATCCCTCACATATGATTTAGCACTAATCGCAAAATCCCTCAAGACTTTATCGACAAAAATGGATTTATTATTCAATAATGACCCTCTACCCGACACTATGGGACGGCCGGGTGGATTTGACAAATTTTTACGTATCTTGGGTAACAAATATAAACAAGGAATAGTTGGATGTTCCATGATAAGAAATTTACCTTACTCACCCTGGGTCAATACTATAGGAACAAGATGGTTCCCCACGGCATGAGGTCTCAACTGAAACCAACTATGCACATGCAGCATGAGGAGTTTCGCAATAAATATGAACAACTGGCAAGTAAATATTCACTTGACACTATATTACTT
Organism: Rhinoderma darwinii; assembly: GCF_050947455.1. Classification (NCBI taxonomy): domain Eukaryota; kingdom Metazoa; phylum Chordata; class Amphibia; order Anura; family Rhinodermatidae; genus Rhinoderma; species Rhinoderma darwinii. Next base: position 79,436,263 of record NC_134687.1, read on the forward strand.
AATATGGATTTTCTACAAAGAGATTTGGCTACACTTTAGGTCAAAATCAACAGCTTAGAAGAAACATTAAAGACTCTCATCCCCTCTGATGATTATAATATGCACATGGAGAAATTATATACAACCCTGGGTAAAGTAAGAATTGAGATTGAAGAAACAAAAAAGAGAAAATGGCACCGTGATCAATCGGATTACCAAGCGGGTCGTGTATATACGTGGGATAACACCTACGATCACAATTATATATCGTCCAGACACGATAAACAACCTCGAGCTCAGATATTCAATAGGGACACTCGCACGCAGGTATTGGTCCGGAAAAATTAACAACGAAGTGGACGGGAAGATTTTTTAGAGTTGAACACATTGGACATTACAAAAGGAAAATCACCAGACGAGCAGGACTTAGGAGGAACAGAGGGAGGAAGAACCCGCCTCCAGAAACAAGTATAACACAGAGGACAAAGACCACCGAATCACAGCAACAAGATAGCACTATCCAAACAGTGGTAAATATTTCCCACCATGATTTGTCAGATATACAGTTACAGACCCTGTCAAAAGGTCTGCCTTTTTGTCCCAATCAACATATTGATTGGTTTCAATTGGAGTTAGATCTGCACAAGTTTATTAGAACTATTAAATTAAAAGTCTGGTTTGATATGCAGTCTAAGGTAGTGATGGAACATGACATACCGTCTAAATTATCTTTGAAACAAGTAGGACTGTTCAATAAAAGTTCGTTCCAACCCCCGATTATGTCACATGCTATCGAGACATTTCGAGAGTTGGTTCAAAAAGATTTGAACACATTAAAAATGCAGACGAATAATGATTTGTTTAAACATCCCAATATGACTTCCTCTGAGATCACAGCTCTTGACGAACTTATCCATAACCACGATCTCACGATCAAACCCGCTGACAAAGGGGGTGCGATTGTGGTTATGGATACTACTATGTACATTAATGAATGTAATAGGCAGCTACTTGATACTAATGTTTACAGGGTACTAAGGGGAGATCCTAGATTCGACATTGAGAAAAAATTGAATCACTATTGACTCATGCAGTTGACGAGGGTATTATAGATCAACATCTAAAAAAAATTCTTATCATGGAACATCCAACTATTCCTTGTTTATATTTGTTACCCAAGATACATAAAAATTTGTCAAATCCACCCGGCCGTCCCATAGTGTCGGGTAGAGGGTCATTGTTGAATAATATATCCAATTTTGTCGATAAAGTCTTGAGGGATTTTGCGATTAGTGCTAAATCATATGTGAGGGATACCTCAGATTTCTTGCAAAAACTGAGGTCAATCTCTTTACCTACAGGCTCAATACTGGTTTCGTTTGACGTAACAGCACTATACACATCAATTGATCACAATAGAGGGCTAGAGGCAGTGAGACGCAAGTTATCTGGTTCTGACTATGATAGCACATCTTGTGAATTCATTATGACACTTGTTGAGCTTATTTTGACATCTAATTATTTCTTGTTTAATGAGAGGTATTATATTCAGCTTAAAGGAACAGCTATGGGGTCTAATATGGCTCCGACATACGCCAATATTTTTATGGATATGATGGAGGAGATGTCTATCTATGTGTCCCACCACTTCCAACGGATCCTGAAGTGGTGGCGATACATAGATGACATCTTCCTCATCTGGACAGATACTGAAGACTCGCTAAAAGAATTTCATCTTTTTCTTAACTCCTTAGATGCCGATATTCAATTCACCATTGTATATTCTACTGAATCCATCCAATTTTTGGATGTTACAGTGATGGTCATTGATAATGTTTTGAAAACCAAACTACATGTGAAAGACACTGATCAGAATACACTCTTAAGATATGAAAGCTGCCACCCAAAAAATATGATCAAGTCACTGCCTTACAGTCAAATGGTCAGGATTAAGAGGATTACAGATGATCATGATGATCTGACTAAGTCTTTGGATATTTTGACCTCCAATTTTTTGGAGAGAGGATATCCTAGATCATTGATTTCAATGCATAGAGATAAAATTTGTGATATACCAAGAGAGAAATTATTCAAAACTTCAAAAGCACACAGACCCAAAAGAATTCCTTTTATCTCCACATATAGTGAAGCTAGTGGAGATATCTCCAAAATAATGAATAAACACTGGCCCATTTTGAGAGATAGTTTTGGACATATTCATGAATTAAACAACAGACCACTTATGTCATATAGACGTACACAAAATTTTAGAGATAGACTTGTAAAAACAAAAGTTAAAGAAGTTAAAAATATTACACAATCTTTATTACAACCACTAAAAGTGGGCAATTTTCCTTGCCATCATTGTGTAAATTGTACTTACATGTGCAGAGGTAATGTCTTTGTACATCCCCAAACTGGTAGAAACTACAATATTAGACATACACTTACCTGTGATTCTGACTGGGTTGTTTATGCGCTATGGTGTCCGTGCCAATTAATATACGTGGGCGAAACTACTTGTACGTTTAAAACTCGTTTTAATAACCACAGATTTTCAATTAGGAAGAAAAAACTAGATCTACCCGTTGCAAAACATTTCGTTGAGAAGGGACATACCGAGAGAGATCTAAAATTTATGATCTTGGACCATGTTCCCCCATTACCCAATGGTGGTGATAGACACATGGTCCTGCACAAGAAAGAATTGAAATGGATTTTTTCACTTAACACATTGAGACCTAATGGGCTCAATGTAGAATTTAATGTGGATAGAATCACTGTGTAGCGCTTTGCCTCCCTCTCCCCCTTTTTTAGGTTTTTTGTATATGTCTCTCATCGGACACTAAATTTGGTGATATGATTTTAAAATATTATACTATATGGATATGTTTTTTCTGTTACTAATATACTCTGTTTTGTATCACTCTAGATCCCAACAGAACTTCGGGACCATCTTCTTCTGTGTTCAGTCCTATTGTATTGTATGCACTTGCCAAAATAATGTACTCTTGCTGTCTTGTTTAGTCCCAATCTATTCCATATAAAGATAGCTTTTACTATATTTTTTTCTTGTCTCGTATGTGGATTGTCAGTAAACAATACTGGGCTGATTACCCAGATTTATATTCTCTTATTACAGACATTGTTTCTGCGGACTTGATATTACATCGACAATATAGGTCCGTTACACGTTCACGATCTCTTTGGATCCCCCATATACATTAAGTTGTGGTTGGAGTGATTCTGGAGTTTCTGGGGAACCGTTCCCTCCTGACCACGGAAGTGTGGCCAGGGATCGGGTATACCCGCGTGTGGACTTTGTGGTGTATCTTGTCCTTTCGATATATACGTACTATTAGAAATACTGCTGCATCATTACTGACTACACCTACGAGCATATTTGTGATCAAGTTTTGATCCTTTTTCTATATGGACTACTCTTGACAACAATGGTGATTGCGTCACTATATTTACCTTTCCAATCACATGGAGTCGTGTGATTGGATGTTACCTGGCAACGATGGACGCGCTGCGAGAGGGATGCCTTCGGCGAGATTACGTATCTGCCGCTATGTTCCTACAGCGTCCTGTTGCTAGGCCACGGTAATACTTCCGGTTTTATCAACCGGAAGTTGGCAATATATATACACACACATTCACACATGTTGCAAGACCACATTTGGTGCATTTATTATTGCTATTTGGATAACCTGTATGTGTTTGCATTATGAAGGTCCTGAAGCTCTGATTGGTGAGGAAAAGCAATGTGATCTAGTTCAACACAACTGTTGCATATATGTTTATGCCGTAATTTTATATTTATATGTTTTTGCATGCGATATTTGTATTCTATGTATGTATTCACACTTGTGCTTCTTATGTGTCAATGCTTTGATCAGTCTTGATACTATTTAAACACATTGTGTTTGGTTTTTTTCTTGCACTTTGCACGTTACATGTATGCTATTGAGATTAATTATGCAAATGCTCTTTCACTCTTTATATACCATGCTCACTCAGTATGTTACCATGCTTGATAAAGGTCCTATTGTTGGACAGAAACGTAGCTGTTTGTTGGCTGAATAAACCACTTTATTTTCACCACTTTGAGTGCTGCAAGATCTCTACTGTTATATACTACCTAGTCCTTGGATCTGGATGGCTTGCTTGGCACCTGTGCATCTTCTCTAGTGAGTGCTGCTGTTTTCTTTTGTTGCCATATATCTATATATATATATATTTATATATATATATATATATATATATATATATATATATATATATATATATACATACATGTGTGGGTGTGTGTGTATGTATATATATATATATATATATATATATATATGTGTATATATATATATATATATATATATATATATATATATATATATATATATATATATATATAGAGCGAGAGAGACAGACAGAACCATGGAAGAAGGCACGGCACCAGGAATTCAATGTAGATAAAAGTAAGGTTGTTTCATTTCACCCCAAGTGAGCGACGTTTCAATTCAACACAGAACCTTTCTCAAGCTAATGCACTATGCATGTAGTGATTTACATAAATATAATTGATCTTATACTATGTTTTATATCAATTTCATTCAATCATTACACTCAATAAAAAGTCAAATATTCCATATGTGAGAATAATATAGTGAATTAATATTTCAACGACTTATACAGTGTACACTACTCTAAACGTGTATAATTAACAATTATGTTACATTGGAGAGGGACAGAGGCCAATTAAGTAAAATGTACATACATTACCGAGGGATGAAGCATACGGTACAGAGGCATTCGAACAGCGGCGTCCGCGCGTTTCAAACGATGGCATCTAAACCAGAAGTCCGGTCAATGGAACGCTCAGAACAATACTATTACGCATGTGCCAACATGGCGTTTGCATTTCACCATTCTTGCGCATGCGCCAACTACAGTGCATCAATTTCAGCACTGTACAAGGCAGTTAAAATTAGATCTTCCTCCCTGCATAGGACAGTTTAACTAGATCAGCCATAAAAAAGCCCGCTAGTTAATGTTATATCTGCCATCTAACTCACCACTGCAAATACAGTGTCCGTTAATAGTATTTATGTGTATAAAACATTTTTTCTTTATATATCTTTATAGAGTATTATCGCCAGTGGAATGTCCTAAGTGTCATACAAATGCAGTCAAAAAGATGCATACATAACCCTATTACAAAGAATATATATGTAGGTACCCAAAAAGGCCTTTGTTTCTTTCCAAAACAACATCCATTCATTGCCCAATAAAGTAAATATCTGTGAAAGAAAAAAAAAAGAGAGAGAGAAAGCAATAATGATTAAAAAAAATAAATCACAATATATACAAACAAACATATACAAACAAATCAATAAAAAATATATGTATGTATGCATGGAACAAAGTCGAAATTAGGCTCCATATTTAACATGCACACAGAACTAACTAAACCAGAGAGAAATACAAAAAGCATCTTACAGCCCAAATCAAGTAACCTCCTATTTTTCTAAATGTGTGGGCCAAATGGATATTCAATATTTAACCCCTTAGGAGGCATAGTATCAAGCCTATAGATCCACTCTAACTCCTTCCTTTTTAGGGACAATTCCCTGTCCCCACCATGTCTCATTGGTGTTACTGAGTCTATAATTCTGAATCGTAGTTGCGATATCCCGTGTTTTTGTTCCAAAAAATGTCTCGATACTGGTAAATCCATTATTTTTGTATTAATATTTGACTTGTGGTTCCTCAGTCTAAGGGTCACTTCTGTAGTGGTCTCACCCACATAGTCCACAAGGACAACTAAGTAGGTAAATGGCATAGGATGTACGACACGTAAAATACCCATTGATTTTCATTATTTTAGTCTGTGGATGATTAAATGTGTTGCCCTTAATCATATAGTTACAGAGAGTACATCCTAAACACGGGTAACATCCTGATTTGGGAGGAGCTAAAAATGTTTGAAACAACTTTGGACACAATATCAGCCTTAACCAGGCAATTCTTAATTGTCCTTCCCCTCCTATAGGCCATCATAGGCATATTTTGGAACTAAACAATTCCTGGAAAAGACCTTTCAAGGACACTCCAATCCTCCTCAGGATAGCACAGATCTCAGGGCTAACGGTGGAAAAGGTTGATACAAAGGGTATACAAGCACCCTTTTTCCTAATTTTAGCAGATTTAAAGAGGTCATGTCTATCTAGTGTCTGTAATTTACTTTTGTTGATCGCTAGCAAATTTTTCTATAGCCTCTATCCCTAAATTTCCCACGCATATGGTCAAGTCGTGAGGACAGTTTATCCTCCTCACTGACTGCCCTCTTAACCCTAATCATTTGGCTAAAGGGTAGAGATTTCAAAATTTTTCTAGGATGTACACGTTTATAGTATAAAAGATTGTTCCTATCCTTTATAAAAAAAAAAAAAGAGGTCAGAGGTGAAATCAATATCAGATAATGAAATCTGCATGTCAAAAAACGCAATAGATGAATCAGAATGTGACATCGTAAATTTAATCGTAGGATTCAATTCATTCAGAAATTTATAAAATTCCTGTAATTCATCAAGTGACCCGTTCCAGATGAGGAAGAAATCGTCTAAGTACTGCCACCACCACTGAATTGGTGGGATACATAGACGAGGTCCGCCTCAATCCGCCTCAAATAAATATTTGCATATGTAGGGGCCATATTCGACCCCATAGCCATTCTCTTCTTTTGCAAATAGAACCTATCACCTACTAGAAAATAATTTTTCATTTAAATCAATTCTAGAAGTGATCTGATGAAACCAATCTTTTCATCAGAGAACCCAGCCCTCTCTAAATAGAATAAGGAGGCTCCAATACCCTGTTGGTGACGTATTGAGGTATAAAGACTCCACACATCAAGGGTAACAAGGTCCGACCGGTCAGGGACCACAAGGTCATGTATTCTGACTAGCAAGTCCAAGGTATCCCTGATGTATGAGTCTGCACCTATGGAAAATGGCCTAAGGATCTTGTCTATGAACATAGTCTGTTTGGAGAGCTGTGTTCATTTTCTCTGGACTGTGTGTATGTATATATATATATATATATATATATATATATACACTACCATTCAAAAGTTTAGGGTCACTTAGAAATTTCCTTATTTTTGAAAGAAAAGCACAGTTTTTTTCAATGAACATAACATTAAATTAATCAGAAATACACTCTATACATTGTTAATGTGCTAAATTACTATTCTAGCTGCAAACGTCTGTTTTTTAATGCAATATCTACATAGGTGTATAGAGGCCCATTTCCAGCAACCATCACTCCAGTGTTCTAATGGTACATTGTGTTTGCTAACTGTGTTAGAAGGCTAATGGATGATTAGAAAAAACTTGAAAACCCTTGTGCAATTATGTTAGCACCGCTGTAAACAGTTTTACTGTTTAGAGGAGCTATAAAACTGACCTTCCTTTGAGCTAGTTGAGAATCTGGAGCAGTACATTTGTGGGTTCGATTAAACTCTCAAAATGGCTAGAAAAAGAGAGCTTTCAGATGAAACTTGACAGTCTATTCTTGTTCTTAGAAATGAAGGCTATTCCATGCGAGAAATTGGCAAGAAACTGAAGATTTCCTACAACGGTGTGTACTACTCCCTTCAGAGGACAG